>NC_058520.1:484452492-484644992 GCF_904849725.1 Hordeum vulgare subsp. vulgare | reverse complement strand
TACCCCCCGATACTATCCATAGATTCATCAAAACAAGCAACCAACACAACAAAAACAGAATCTGTCAAAAACAGACCAGTCTGTAGCAATCTGTATACTTCGTATACTTCTGGTATCTCACAAATTCTGAAAAAAACGAAAGTTTGGGAAATTGGCATATCAACCAGCAGAAAAATGAATCAACTCAAAAGCTCTTTCTGTATAATAATGAAAATTAATTTCGTGAGCGAAAAGTTTCTGTCTTTTTCCATCATGATCAAACAACCATCACCAAAACTAGTCATAAAGGTTTTACTTGGCTCAAACGCAAAAAGAAACACAAAAAACACAATCATAACAGAATTATGATGGTGTGGACGCAACAAAACAGAAAGCAAAAAAGCAAAGATAAATTCATTGGGTTGCCTCCCAACAAGCGTTATTGTTTAACGCCCTTAGCTAGGCATTGATAATTCAATGATGCTCACATAAAAGATAGCAATCGGACACGAAGAGAGCATCATGAAACATGTGACAAACATATATAAGCCTAACATACTTCCTATGCATTGGCATTTTATAGGAAAACAAATTATCAAGACAAGCAATAACTACCATATGCAAGGAAGAAGAAAGAGACAATATCAATCTCAAAAGAACGAGAGGTGATTTAGTGATATGAAAGTTTCTACCATAATATTTTCCTCTCTCATAAGAATTACATATGGGATCATATTCAAATTCAAAAATATAGCTATCACAAAGTATATTCTTTTCATGATCCACAGGCATGCAAGGTTCACGCTCTTCAAAAATAGTGGGATTATCATCAACTAAAGTCATGACTTCCAAAATCCCACTTTCAATCTTATTGCAAACATCATAATCATCATGAGGCTTAAAAAAAATTTCAAGATCATAAGAAAAATCATTAACCCAATCATGATCACTGCAACAAGTAGTGGACATAGCAAAACTAGCATCCCCAGGCTTAGGGTTTTGCATATTTTTAGCATCATTGACACTAATAGGATTTATAGTGAAACCATTGCCATCATGCTTTTCATTCAAAGGAGCCCTCGTGAATTACTTCATAAATTTCTTCATCAATCTCAAGCAAAACTCCATAGAGAAAGTCAAGTGAACTCAAATCACTAGCAATTGGATCAACATAATTGGATCTCTTAAAGAGATTAGGAAGTGGATGAGGATCCATATCAATAGATTTTCACCAAGCGAAGATGCAAGCATATTGAAGGCACATGGCAACACAAGCAAACATAAAGCAAGCGAAAGAAAGGGCGAACGAAAAAGGCAAATATTTTTGTAATTTTTTGTTTTTCAGAAGTGGGGGAGAGGAAAACGAGAGGCAAAAGGCAAAAAAAAGTAAATGCAAGAGATGAATTTGCAATAGTTACTTCGATAAGCTTCACTTAGAATAGTTCCCGGTGCCAGAAATTGACACGTTAAAGGGAGACTATTCTTGACTTGATACTCCCCGGCAACGGCGCCAGAAATTCTTCTTGCTACCTCTTGAGATTGCGTTGGTTTTTCCTTGAAGGGGAAAGGGTGATGCAGCACAGTAGCAGTAATTATTTCCCTCAGTTTCAGAACCAAGGTATCAATCCAGTAGGAGAATCAAGCCAAGTGTCCAGAGTACCTGCGCAAACACAAATGAGCTTGCACCCAACGCTATAAAGGGGTTGTCAATCCCTTCAAGATTGATTGCAAAGTGATGTCTGAAGGCGGAAAGTGCAATGAAGTAAAAGTGTAAGCCTGGAAATATGATGTGAAGTAGACCCGGGGGCCATAGTGTTCACTAGAGGCTTCTCTCAAAATAGCAAATATTACGGTGGGTGAACAAATTGCTGTCGAGCAATTGATAGAACCACGCAAAGTCATGACGATATCTAAGGCAATGATCATACATATAGGCATCACGTCCGAGACAAGTAGACCGATACTTTCTGCATCTACTACTATTACTCCACACATCGACCGCTATCCAGCATGCATCTAGTGTATTGAGTTCATGACGAATAGAGTAATGCCTTAAGCAAGATGACATAGATCAAGTTGGCCAAACAAAACCCACAACTCGAAGAGCTTTACAAGGATATGAAATCATGCATATAAGAGATCAGAAGAAACTCAAATAAGATTCATAGATAATCTGATCATAAATCCACAATTCATCGGATCTCAATAAACACACCGCAAAAGAAGATTACATCGGATAGATCTCCATGAAGATCATGGAGAATTTTGTATTGAAGATCCAAGAGAGAGAAGAAGCCATCTAGCTACTAGCTATGGACCCGAAGGTCTATGGTGAACTACTCACACATCATCGGAGAGGCAATGGTGATGATGAAGAAGCCCTCCGTATTCGAATCCCCCCTCCGACAGGGCACCAGAACGTGCCCCAGATGGGATCTTGCGGAGACAGAAGCTTGTGGCAGCGAAAAAGTATTTTCGTGGATCTCTCTCGTGGTTTTGGATTTTTCGGGGATTTATAGGTGGAAGAAGTAGGGCAGACGAGCCACAGGGGGCCCACAAGCCTGCTAGGCGCGGGCCCCCCTGGCCGCGCCTAGGGGGCTTGTGGCCTCCCGTGGTGGCCTCTGCCTTGGTTCTCACGCCCCGTGCGTATCTTCTATTCCGGAAAAAAATCCTTTCGGAAGTTTTATTCCGTTTGGACTACGTTTAATATTCTCCTGTGAAAAGGGTCAAAAACACGGAAAAAACAGGAACTGACACTTGGCACTGAGTTAATAAGTTAGCCCCAAAAAAGATATAAAAGGCATACAAAACATCCAAAGTTTGACAAGATAAAAGCATGGAACCATCAAAAATTATAGATACGTTAGAGACGTATCAGTGAGCCGCCTCATTCCGTTCCCTCTCCTCCTCCAACAACCGAGTCGTCTTCTCCTCCGCGACCCAAGCCGTACGGTCCCTCTCCTCTAGAAGCTCCTAAATTGTTGCTCTCTCTTTCTAAAGAGCAGCCTACAACACCACTCCTCGTTAGCATTGTAATCATCGATGGCCACACATACAATGTAATGGACATAATTGTTCTGAGTGCGTATAACTAACCTCGATGGCGAGATTGACTGGCCGAGGACGAGGCCTTATCTCAGGCCAGGAGCTCGTCTGGCACGCCTTGATCTTCGAGAGAGTGAGAGGACAATGTATACGCCCATCTCCATTGGCTATCGAACCATGGGGCCTCCCACCACCAGATATCATCACCAGGTGTGCATTGAAAGGTTCCTGGCTCCGGTTTAAGTCCTCGCCTTCCCCTCCTCCTTGTATCTCACGAGCTTGTGGTGGGAGGAGATGTTGATCAACTTAGCTGGATGATTGAGGTCAGACTCAGAGAATGCCTTGACCTTCTTGTAGGAGGCAGTATGGGCATGCCATAGAGGTCGTACACATGTGGCACCTCCGTGTTATTGAGATGCGCCTAAAAGAGAGAACAAAGTATTAGTAAAGGGCTCAGGCTAGCATGAAGATTAAATTGCATGAATCATGAAGCAAACCACATACCCAATTCCGTCCAAACTGAAATAAGTTGGCACTGCCTTGATGGTGTGGCACACCAAATATTTTGGCGCGTCGGTCCTTCTCATTGTCATGGACGGCTCGCCATTCGCCTCTGCACCACTCATACACCAACGCTTCCCAACAATCCATTTTATCCACACACCATCTCGCGGGCACCTATAAGTTAGTAATGAGAAATTTGAGCGCTACGCCTACACATCAAATCAAGAAAACTAAGTACAAGGCCTTAAGAATAGGTAATTACCTTCATGTACTGCTCCATCTTCAGAAACTTTCCACGGCACACAGACTTGTCCTTCTTAATACTACGCGATGGGTAGTAGTCTCAAACAGCGTGCGGCCGGGCCTCGTGGCATAAGTTCCGTAATAGCCGCTTGCAGTCGACCTCGATAACCTTGGCCACCGCCTCCTCATATCCCTCTTCACACCTGTAGAAGGTGTGCAATCAAACGAGACAACACAGACTAGTAAAATAACTAGCTATATTGTTAATTTTAGATTGTGTAAAAGGAGAAATTACCCAAAATCTATTGATCGCCATCTCGGCCCTCGTTTGTCACAAGACACCATCGGTCATCTCCTCTGGCAGGGCCTGGGCAGCCTTGTAGTGCTCCCAGCTAGATCCTAGTGTAGGAACCTCACCCTCACCGGGCAACGAGACAAACCCCGAGAAATTTTGCCGGCAAAGCACACCAAGGACGGTGTTTGGCTTGCGGACTCCAAGGGGGTGATCCCAACCCCTGTAGTATGACATGGTCAACGCATTAGATATTTGAATAAACTTGAAAGTAAAAGGCACAAAAAGAATAAATGCACTTACTTGTCCCCTTCAGGCCAAATCACCGGCCTCTATTCGTGGGTCGCCGGCACGGTCGTGAGACGTGTACTACCACGCTGGCACACAGTGACCCCCTCAACCATCTCGCCCTCACTATCAGTACACTCATGCCCACCACCATCAGCATGGCCACCTGACCCTTAGGTTCGATCTGGCTAGGTTCCCCATCTGGACGAAGCCTCTGGGCCGAGAGTCTCCTTGGAGGTAGCCCCTGGTACAGGAGTCTTGTGGGATGAAGCCTCTAGAACCGGAGTCTCATGGGCGGAAGGCCCGTCGACCTGAGGCTCCTGGTCTGGAGTCCCCATAGCCTCCACCTCAAACGGGTCCACCCTAGTAGTCATGTGCAAGGGTGAATGAGCTGGGGGTGGTGGCGAGGATGGCATAGCATTCCAACTACCTCTCCCGTGGCCACGTCGTGTACCCTTTTCCTTCTTCCCTACCCAACCTCCTCTCTCGATGGGCAACGACGCCGACAAAGAAGCACCCCGGGATGTCCCTAAACTGTCTACCAACGTTCTACGGAGAGATAGGGGTGGAATGGAAGGACCCCTCCCACGAGCCACCGACGAAGAAGTACTTGCCGAGCGATCTAGCCCCGTGCCAACCATCTTTCAACACCTGCCATGACAAAGAGTAAAACAAATTAGTACAACATAAAAGATTGAATACCTCACATGAGTAATAATATGTACATATATAATTTAAGTTGGGATGCATACAAGCTAATAATAGTCTGGGTCGACTATATATGATTCGGATCAACAAATGCATCATCATCATCACTATCATGAATGACGTGCTCATCGGGTTTACCGGCTTCAACATAAGGAAGGCCTTTCTGTAACCGGTTAAGCATTGACAGGTCATCCGTAGCAGTAAACTCTTCTAGTTCCGGCTCTGCTGGTTCTGGCTTAGGGGTGAAGTGGGATTCACTGTCGCTGTCTACTTCCATATTCTGGGGTGAAGTAGAGAGGTTCTTGAAACATTTCTTGGAAAGACATGTTTCTTGGAAGAATTATGTGTCATATGTGTCTGGGTTAATGTGAGGTTCATAATCCTCTTCATTTGGGGGAGGTGGTCTAGCATGTGGTGGCACTTCATAAACAACATCCCAACCATTCAGATTCTTATTAGTTTGGCACGCCCACGGTAGATAGAAAACTTGGGTCGCGTGTTGAGCTGTAATATAGACATCGGGATCATCTAAATGGGTGCTTTGGTTGATTTCGACTAGCCCTATATGTTCATGAGTCCTTCTAGTCTCGTTCGGTTGGAACCAATAACATTTGAAGACTACAACATTCAGTGGGTTTTCACCATATAATTGAATTTCATAAATTGCTTCAAATCTTCCATACTACTTAGTACCTCCTTCGTCGATAACAGAGACACCACAATTTGTAGATTTACGGTCGGGCATAGATAGCTCTTTGCCAAAGTTACGAAATCGATACCCGTTGATGTTGTATTTCTCAAATGAACGGACCTTATAGTCAAAACCATAAGCAGATTGTCTCAATTCGACGTCCATAGACTCTGAATTAGCCTACAAGTTTAATACGAAATGATTGTTGCATTAGCCACAAATTAGACCAAGAAATGAAATGGTCGATTATTGATAATTACCGTTTGTTTGAACCAAGAGATGAAATCAGGATAGCCTCCTCCATGCTTTGCCAGAAGCTCATACTCTTTGACGAAATCATTTTGGATGACCCCTCCATTCGAGAATTTGGCGACGTATCGACTATGTCAAATATCCGGGAATAAGAGCGGTTCAAAGGAATTAGAAGTTGTGGGAAAATGTATCGAGAATTTACTCGATGTACAGCCGCATTTCTGTTAGGTTGTTGAAGATATACAACGAAATGGTTTTCCATTCTTTGACATCCAACGTTATTGGTTTCGAAGCAACGGCTGGTGCGAGCTTCTCTTTGAATAGACTGAGGTTGGATCCACCTTTTTTAGGGTCACCATCATTTTATCGAGGCTTCAGATTATGCAAATGGCGATTTCTGGCTTCGTAGTGTGCTGTCATGAAGTTTGCCACTTCCTTAGTAATGAATTCCTCAACCATCGCTGCTTGAATTCTACATTTATTTTTACATTTTTCTCGAAGCGTCTTCTGCATCCTCTTAGTTGCAAAGCCCAACGATTCTTCACGGGCCCACCCAATCTTGCCTGAGTCAGGAGATGTAAAATCAAATGATGCATTGGATTAAAGAAGCCCGGTGGAAAGATCTTCTCTAACTTGCAGAGCAACTCCGGCGCCAACTCCTCCATGTCATATACCACGTCAGGCGATATTTCTTTTGCACAAACAACACGGAATAAATAGCTCAGCTCTGGCTGTACTAGCCATTCATTCTCAGGAATAAAGCCACGTAACATCAATGGCATTACCCGCTCAAGCCATATGTGCCAATTATGACTCTTGAGACCAAATATTTTCAATTTTTCAAGGCTCGCTGCCCTCTTTAGATTCGCTACACACCCATGAGGGAACATCAAGTGCATTTTGACCCTCAAGATAATTTCCCTAATAGCTAGCCTTCCAAGATTGAACGAGGCCTTAGGCTTTGATCAGTTCTGCTTTCCCTTCGATTGTCGCATGTTTTGTAACGGTCTATGACATAGAGACTCTTGATCGACTCTAGCCTTAGGATTATCCTTTGACTTCTTGTCTATGCCGAACAATGTACCAAAAATGCCCTCTCCAATATTATTTTCAGTGTGCATCATGTCGATGATGTGTGCAATAAGGAGGTCTTTGAAGTAAGGTAGATCCCATAAGCATGTCTTGTGAGTTCAGGCGTGTTGTGAATTATAGACCTTGAAATAGCCTCTAAGATCTGGATCAGGATCGAGAGCGTTTAACTGATGCATGATCTGTTGGCCTGTCAACGCGGGTGGTGCCAGGTTTTTGACAACTGTACCTTTGGTAAAGTTCTTCATGTCTTTTCTGAACTGATGTCCAGGATCCACAAACTGTCTATGCAAGTCAAAGCAAGAATACTTCCAACCCGCCTGCAACTAATGAAACTGAAGAGTTGCCTTGCATTTGGGGCACGAGAACCTTCCATGCACATACAAGCGAGAGAATAGCGCATATGCCGGCAAGTCATGCATCGAGTACATGTATCAAAAATGCATTTTGAAGTTTTCTTTTCTAGCGACATCGTATGTCTTGACCCCATTATCCCAAGCTTCTTGCAATTCATCCTTAAGAGGCTGCATGTACACATTCATATTCTTCTCCTGATAGTTGGGCCATGGAATTATCAACGTCAGGAATATGTTATTTCTTTGTGTAATCTGTCCAGGGGGAGATTGAGTGGAATGACAAATACAAGACACCTATTGTATTGGGTTGCCGTTATACCAAAGGGATTGAAACCATCCATGGCGACGCAGACTCGGGGATGCCATGGATCTGCCGCTTTATCCGGATGTAATGCATCGAAGTGCTTCCACGCTTCCCAGTCCGATGTGTGTACCGCCATCTTATTCACATATGCATCTAGTTCGGTTCTTTTGCCCAATTTGTGCCATGTCATCTGTCTAGCCATCCCTTCGACCATGAAAAGATGTTGAAGCCTTGGTATGATTGGCATATACCGAAGAACATTAACTGGGATTTGAGTCTGCCTCTTCTCACCAATATCGTTGTCTACCACAACATACCTAGAACAATTGCAAATGGGACAATAGTTCAAGTCCGCATAATAAAGCCTAAATAAGGCACATCCTTTCTCACAAGGATGTATCTTCTCATAGGGCATCTTAAGTATATGAAGTATTTTGTCCTACTAGTACATGTTTGCATGCATGACATGGCCTTTGGGTAGAAAGCATCCAAATAGTTTCATCATCGCGTCGTAGCATTCTCTTGCCAAGTTGAATTGAGCCTTCAGAGCCATTACTTGTGCAATGACATCGAGTTAACAAAGCTCAGTGTGCTCGTGGAGAGGATGTTTTGAAGAGTCCAACAATTCATAGAAGGCCTTTGCAGATTCCTCCATATCATCGTCCGAATCCCGAGCATCATCAAAGTCTTGCACCATGTCTTTGATCCCGGTACCCTGCTCGTCAGTGTGATGACGAACCACCTTAGCTCTGCTGCGTTGGGCAGACTCAAAATGAAATATCCACATCGTATAATCACACGTAAAACCCCTCCTCTGTAGATGTTTAACCATTACAACCTCTGTCCTCTTTTTATAGTTGTCGCACCCATGATAGGGGCAATAGTTTGTTGTGTGGCCATTTGCAAATGCGGCTTTCAGAAACTCCCTGGTTTTTGTAAACCATTCTTTGGTCATCTATTTATGACTAGTTTGACCGGTGTACATCCATGCACGATCACTCATCTATTCACAAGAAATATATATAATTCGACACATATATTCATCATTTAATGAAGTTTGACAGTTTTATTACGTCCATGCAACCTACACGCTAATAGGTAAAGATAGGCCCTAATCCCACCCGAGTACGTCTAGATTGGGTTCATTTTCCCATGCTCTACTCCGGATCTGACGCAAAATTTCGGTAACACCTCCCCGCTGTTCTCCTGATACATGTGTCGGCAATAAACGGAGAGGATGTGTACCCTAAGAACAACAGGGAGGCGCTAACGAAATTATGCATCG
This sequence comes from Hordeum vulgare subsp. vulgare, assembly GCF_904849725.1. NCBI lineage: Eukaryota > Viridiplantae > Streptophyta > Magnoliopsida > Poales > Poaceae > Hordeum > Hordeum vulgare. The sequence goes on along the minus strand of NC_058520.1, from coordinate 484,635,956 downwards.
GATCTGGAGGAGAGCATATGGGAAAACGAACCCAATCTACACATACTCGGGCTGTCCATGGATAACGTTGGACAATTCGGAAGAATCACGGTTATAAATATATGCAAATGCATGCATATTTATAATTGTAACCCTTTCGAACGGGAGATGCATACTGGTCACACATACTGATAATTTATTGTACCTATATCTAGCAAGTTTCATCGGCATGAAGTATGACCCAAAGCAAAAGAAGGGGGGAGGAGGAGATGTCATTTGTGCTCACCCACGAACGCAGGCACGGAGCTCGTCAAACGCACGGGGAGGTATTCGAACACCAGACGAGGCAACGACGAAACAACACCACATGTAAATCCACCCGATCAACACAAATATTTTGTGTTTTATAGAAAAATCGAAAAACATATGACCTAAGTCATAATTTACTAAACTATGACCCCGTGCCGGGTGTCAGGGTGCCGGAAAATATTTTGTTTTTTCCTCTTCTTCTTCTTCTCCTCCTCTCCTCTTTTTTTTCTTCTCCTTCTCCTCTTCTTCTTCTTATTCTTCTCCTCCTCCTCTTCTCTTCTTTTCTACTTCTTGTTCTCCTCTTCTCTTCTGCTTCTTCTTCTTTTCCTTTTTCCTCTTCTTCTTCTCCTCCTCTCCCCTTTTTCTTCTTCTTCTTCTTCTTCTTTTCTTCTCCTCCTCTTCTTCGCCTTCTTCTTTTCCTTCTTCTTTTATTTTTTTCTTTTTTTCTTTTTTTTTACTTTCTCATTTTTTTCCTTCTTCTTTTCTTTTTTCTTTTTATTTTTTCTGGTAACCTAACAAACTAATTACCCTAAACCTAAACAGGAAAAAACAAAAAAAAACAAAAAAAGAAGAAGAAAACAATTACCTGTACTAGAGCGGGGACGCGGTGGTGGGGGCGTCGCTAGAATGGGGGCGCCGTTGTGGTGGTGCTGGTGCGGGGAGGGGCGGCGCGGGCAGGGTCAAAGGACATGGATGTCGCCTAGAGGGGGGTTAATAGGCACTTTAAAATAATTATGGTTTAGGCTTGAACAAATGCAGAATAAAACTAACTTTTAATTTGTCAAGCACAAAACCTAAAACAACTAGGCTCACCTATGTGCACCAACAACTTATGCTATGAAAGATAAACAACTATGTGATAGCAAGATATATAACAACAAACAATATGGCTATCACAAAGTAAAGTGCATAAGTAAAGGGCTCGGGTAAGAGATAACCGAGGCACACAGAGACGACGATGTATCCCCAAGTTCACACCCTTGCGGATGCTAATCTTTGTTTTGAGCGGTGTGGAGGCACAATGCTCCCCAAGATGCCACTAAGGCCACCATTATCTCCTCATGCCCTTGCACAATGCAAGATGTCGTGATTCCACTAAGGGACCCTTGAGGGTGGTCACCGAACCTATACAAACGAGGTTGGGCCAATCTCCACAACTTAATTGGAGGCTCCCAACAACACCACGAACCTTCACCACAATGGAATATGGCTTCGAGGAAACCACAAATATTCGGGGCAATCTCCACAACCTAATTGGAGACCCTAACGCTTGCATGGACCTTTACACCACAATGATTGAGCTCCAAGGCACCACCAAGCTTCTAGGATGCTAAAGCACCCAAGAAGAACAAGTATTAGGGTACCAATCACCCAAGAGTAATAAGCTTCTCAAACTTCACTTCCACGTATCACCGTGGAGAATCAAACCTATGCACCAAATGCAATGGCAAGGGCACATGGATAGCCCAAGTCATTCTCTCCCAAATCCCTCCACAAAAACTAATGCTATGGAAGAAAAAGATAGTAAGAACGAAGAAGAACACGAAGAACTTCAAGATCTAGATCCAAGGGGTTCCCCTCACATAGAGAAGAAAGTGATTGGTGGAAATGTGAATCTAAATCTTCTCTCTCTTTTCCCTCAAGAACTAGAGAGAATCATTGGAGGGATTGAGAGTTAGCAAGCTCGAAGAAGTTCAACAATGGGGGAAGAACACGGGCTCAATGGATAGAAAACCATTGGGAAGAAGATCCCATTTTATAGGGGGAGGAATCTACCCGTTACCCACCCCTCAGCTCGAGACATAGCGGTACTTCCGCTCCTGGGAGCGGTACTACCGATGATAAGAGGTAGTACCGCTGAGCGGAGCGGTACTACCGCTCAGGCAAAGGGAGACCGAGCCAGAGATGAGGCAGGGCAGCAAGTACCACCCGGAGCCATAGTAACAAGCGGTAGTATCGCCCTGCGATACCGCCCAGTACTATCGTAAAGTCCGACCACAAAAGTGTTCGTACTTCCGAGCAACGGTACAGGCCAGCGGTACCAGCAGAGCACTACCGCTCTAAGCGGTACTACCGCCAGCCCGGGTGGTACTACCGGTGATAAGAGGGAGCGGTACTACCGCTTGGAACAGAGAACCTGCCCAGAACTGCCATAACTTTCGCATAAAAGCTCCGAATTAAGCAAACTCAAGCTTGTTGGATTGAGTACGACAAGAGCTATCAAACACTGACCTCTATGAAATCTTAAGAACATGCAGTTATGAAAATGCCAATGATATAGAGATGTGAAACCTCTATGAATGAAGAATCGGCAAAAACTCCAACATCGAAAACATCATAGAAGATGCACATGAACTACGTCTTCGATGAACTCGAGCTTGTCATAAAGATGACCATAAGCTCTAAAACTCACAAAGAGAACCACCAAGCAAGAACCAAGGAAGATGATGCAAGTATGCAAATGGTTTGAGGTCTCAATGAATGATACAATCAAGCTACTCACTTGAGATCCCCTCTTGACAGTACGATACTCTATCCTATAATAGAAACCCTATCAAGGACAAACATATACCTTGCACATAGTCCACTTGATCTAGATGATGATGATCTTGACTTCCTCAAGATGGACCACCTTTCTTGATTGCGATGGTTCCATGAAGACTTCTAAATTGCGCCCCCATACTCCACTATGCGTGAGCCACTCTTCAGCACAACTTCACAAGTCCATTGCCACCACAATGAACGACAAGCTTCAGCATGATATCTTCGTGATAATCCACTTGAACTTGCACACCACAATGTTGATGACGATCACCACTTGATGTCATCCTTCATGGGTTCTACGGGATCTTCATCTTGACTCAAGCCCATGTAAACACACCTAACCCCACATATAAATCTCACGAATACCATGGGTTAGTACACAAAAGCGTAACGGACAATGCTTACCATACCATGGCATCACTTGATCCCTCTCGGTACATCTTAAACGCTTTGTGTGTTGATGCATTTGATTTACTCTTTGACTTAGCCTTGATCAACCTTGTGACTTTATGATCATTCTTTGGATAATACCTTGAATACCACCTTGGTCATCATATAAACTCCTTGAACCCCACAGATGGACTTCAAGAAGTGCCTATGGACAAATCGTTCGAAAATAACTTAAGGCAACCATTAGTCCATAGGGATTGTCATCAATTACCAAAACCACATCTACAGAAATATGCTTTAACACAAGCGCAGCGTGGGCAGGGGCTTGAAGGTTGTGGGGGCGGCGCAAGGAGGTGGGGCGGCGCGAGGGAGGGGGCAGCTCGGGAGGGGGGCGACGCGGGGAGGGGGCGGTGCGTGGAGGGGGAGGCGCTGGGAGGGCATAGCTACGGTGGTGGAGGTCCGCTCGGGGAACCGACCTAGGGGAGGGGGCGACGCGGTGAGGGGCGCCGGGTGGGGGCAGCATGATGGTGGGGAGCGGCGCCGGGTGGGGGCGCCGCGATGGTGGGAGGTGGCGCCGGGTGGGGGGCTGCACGGGGTGTAGGGTGGTGCAGTTCAAATCGGGGGTGAGGGATGAGGCGGAGAGAGAGAGAGTAGGGATGGGGGTGGGAAACCTAGCGTCGTTTGTGGGAGAGGTGGGCCGTCGTCCCCTTTGCCATCCGCCATGTATCCACGCAGACGACAAAGAAGCTTTTGACGGACGGCAAAGATGTCGCTGATGGCAAAGGTAACGGCTCCAGCTGCGGTTCGTCTTTGCCGTCTGCCTGGACCATCTTTGCCATTAGCTATGTCTTTGTCGTCTCCTTGGTACATCTTTGTCGTTCGCGTGCGGGAGACAAAGAAGCGACTGATGGCAAAGAGTATCTTTGCCATCAGCCTGTTCTTTGTTGTCTATTTTTTCAGAAGCTGGTGGCAAAGAGTCTCTTTGCCATCAGCGAGCACACAGAAAAGATCAGGCAGATGGCAAATTCCGTGATTCTTGCAGTGACCATTGATTGAGATAACACTATTGGGTCCCGACATTTTGAGTTTGAGGTAAGCATAGTGCAAGACTGCGTTGAAGCGAGCAAACACTATGCGCCCTAGGAGCGTGTGGTATTCACTTCTAACAGGGACAATGTCAAAGATTAACTCCTCGCTTTTGAAGTTCTCGGGTGATCCGAAGACAACCTCCAGTGTTACCGTTTCAGTACAAAGAGCCTCAATACCTCATATGCCGCCTTTAACGAAAGTGGTGCTCGGCTTGATTCGAGATGAGTCGATGCCCATCTTCCTAACCGTGTCCTCATAGATTAAGTTGAGGCTGCTTCCTCTGTACATAAGGACACACGTTAGATGAAAACCATCGACAATTGGGTCCACAACAAGTGTGCATCTGATCTGCCATGCCTAATCTTGGTCGGATGGTCATGTTTGTCACATGTGATCGGGTAAGCCAACCACACGTTGAATTTTAGGGTGACTCGCTCTAATGCGTAGATGTCCCGAAGTACGCACTTCCACTCCCTCTTGGGGATGTGGGTATCATAGATCATGTTCACCTTTGTTACCTCATTAGGAAACTTTTTTTGGCCTGCATTGTTGGGCCGCCAAGGTTCATCCTCGTCTTCGCTGTGATTTTGGGATTTGCTTTGACCCTCCGTCGTTACCTTGCCAACTTGTTTGAAGACCGAGCAATTCCTGTTAGTGTGGGTTGCTGGTTTATCCTGAGTGCCATGGATTTGGCACGGTCGATCCAGGATCCTGTCTAGATGGCTGCGTTTGTCCTTGTTCCCTTTAAATGGTTTCCTTTTCTGTCCGGATCTAGGTCCGCTGAACCCTGCATTGACCGCGGTGTCCTCAGTATCGCTACCGCCATTTTTATGCATGCACTTGTATTTATTGTGTCAAGGCTTTCCATTGGTTTTGTGTGTTTCCAAAGTGTCTACCTCACCATTATGAGTGCTTCATGCGAGCCAGTTGTCCTCTCCCATGCAAAAGTGTGTCATCAGCAAAGTGAGGGCTGCCATGGTCCTTGGCTTGTCTTGGTCGAGCTCACGGGCAAGCTGTTCATCTCGGATATTATTTTTGAATGCAGCGACGGCCTCGGTGTCGAAGCAGTCTATGATCTCGTTCTTTTTAGTAAGGAACTTGTTCCAGAACTTCCGATTAGATTCATCTGGCTGCTGGGTGACACAACTAAGGTCGTCAACTTTCGGGGTCAGACATAAGTGTCTTGGAAATTTTCCTTAAACACAATGATACTCGTAATCTGCATTGGGTTTTCCGTGAAGAGAAATGAGTCATTGCAGCACAAAGTTGGTAAGTATTTCCCTTAGTTATGAAACCAAGGTTTATAGAACCAATAGGAATATCAACCACAACCGTCTTTCAGCGGCTCCACACAAAAGAACAAACAAGTTGCACCCAATGCGGGAAGGAGGGTTGTCAATCCTCTTGTCTTGTTATTAGCAAGAAAGTGAGGTGTGTAGATAATTGTAGATAGAAAGGTAAAATAAAAACAACTAAATAACAACAAGGTAATAAAGGTTTTATCAATATCTTGTGAATAGACCCCGGGGCCATAGCTTTCCCGAATGGCATCTCTCATGAAAAATAGCATACGATGACTAAACAAATTACTGTTGGGCAATTGACTGCAAAAGTGTATAGTTCTGCGATATTCGTGGCAATGATCATGTGTATATAGGCATCACGTCCATAAACAAATAGGAAAACTCCTAACTGCATCTATTACTATTACTCCACTCCTTGACCGCGATCCAGCATGCATCTAGAGTATTAATTAAAACAAAGTAATACATGGAGAACAATGACATGATGTAGACAAAGTAACTCAAGCAATATGAATAAACCGCATCATTTTATCCTTAGTAGAATCAACACAAAGACGCATCTTGTCCCCTTCTATCACTGGGTTATAGAAATTCGCCAGGTTGAACCTACGAGAGCGGACCTCTCTCACCGAAGAAATATTGATTTAGTTGGCCAAATTATTTCAACAGATCAGAGAGAATTACGAACCTATCATAATCATGCACCTAAGAATCATATAAGTATTGAGTGGTGACTCAAGTATTTATCATGAACAATATGAACATAAACACACAATTCATCGGATCCCAACAAATGCACCACACAAAAGGAATTACATCATATGGATCAAACCGAAGATGCGATGATTATTGTATTGAAGTTAAAAGAGAGATAGAGATTGCCATCTAGGTACTGACTATGGAACCAAAGGTCTGTGATTAACTAATCACACATCATCATGGGGGCATCAAGGTTGATGAAGAGGCCTTCTGTGATCGATCCACCCTCCGGCAGGTTGCCGAAATGGAGCTCCACATGGCCTCCCGCTGGAACAAAGACTTGCGATGGCATAAAAAGTGTTTTAGGACTCCCTCTGGAGTTTTTAGGGTAGATGAGAATTTATAAGCCAAAGAACCGAGTCGGGAGAACCACGAGGGAGGCACAATCCATCACGGCGCGGTCCCCCCATGTTGTGCCCTGTTGGCTTGTGGGCCCCTCGTGTGGCCTCCAGCCTTCTTCCGATACTCGTTGACCTTCTTCTGGTCTAGAAAAAATCACCAAAAAGTTTCACGAAAATTGGACCTTGTTTGGTATGGAAAACGTGCAAAGTGAAAAACACACACAAAACAACAGCTGACACTAGGCACTAGGTCAATAGGTTAGTGCTAAACAATAATATAAATTGGTAAATAAATACCCCAAAAGTATTCTACAATGATAATATATGAGCATGAAACAATAAAAACTTATAGATACGTTGGAGACGTATCAAGCATCCCCAAGCTTAATCCCTGCTCGTCCTCGAGTAGGTAAATGATAAAAACAATTATTTTTCATGTGACATGCTATCTGATACGTCTCTGTCGTATCTAATTTTCCAAACTCTTTTGCCCTTGTTTTGGACTCTAATTTGCATGATCTGAATGGAACTAACCCGGACTAACGATGTTTTCAGCAGAATTGCCATGATGTTGTTTTTGCGCAGAAATAAAAGTTCTCGGAATGACCTGGAAATTTACGAGGATTTTTTGTGGAATATATAAAAAATACTCGCGCAAGAATCAACCGGAGGGGTGGAGCGAGGAGCCCAAAAGCCCACCAGGCGCGGGGCCCCCTGGCCGCGCCTGGCACGCTTCTGGGGCCCACGGAGCTCCACCGCCTCCAATTCCAGCTCTATTTAGTCCCTTTCGTCCCGAAAAATAAATAAAGGAGGAGAGTTCATCGCGTTTTATGATAGGGAGGCGCCGCCACCACCTGTTCTTCCTCTGGATGGCAGACCTGGAGTCCGTTCTAGGCTCCGGAGAGGGGAGATCGTCGCCATCGTCATCACCAACCTTCCTTCATCGCCAACTCCATGATGCTCTTCACCGTTCGTGAGTAATCTCATCGTAGGCTTGCTGGACGGTGACGGGTTGGATGAGATCTATCAAGGAATCGAGTTAGTTTTGACGGGGATTGATCCCTAGTATCCACTATGTTCTGAGATTGATGTTGCTACTACTTTGCCATGCTTAATGCTTGTCACTAGGGCCCGAGTGCCATGCTTTCATATCTGAACCTATTATGTCCTCGTCAATATATGTGTGTTCTTGATCCTATCTTGCAAGTTGTAGTCGCCTACTATGTGTTATGACCCGGCAACCCCGGAGTGACAATAGCTGGAACCACTCTCGGAGATGACCATGGTATGAGGAGTTCATGTATTCACTAACTGCTAATGCTTTGTTCCGGTTCTCAATTAAAAGGAGAACCTTAATATCCCTTAGTTTCCATTAGGACCCCGCTGCCACGGGAGGGATGGACAATATATGTCATGCAAGTTCTTTTCCCTAAGCACGTATGACTACATACGGAATACATGCGTATATTACATTGACGAACTGGAGCTAGTTGCATATCTCCCCATGTTATAATTGTTGCATGATGAATGTCATCCGGCATAATTATCCATCACCGATCCAATGCCTACGAGTTTTTCCTACTAGTCCTTGCTACGTTACTTTGCCGCTACTGCTGTCACTGCTGCTACTGTTACTCTGTCGCTATTGTTGTCGCTGCTGCTACTATTATTCTGTCGCTACTGTTGTCATTGCCGCTACTATTACCATTGCTATTGTTGCTATCACTACTTTGCTACTGATACTTTGTTGCAGATACTAAGTCTTTCAGGTGTGGTTGAATTGACAACTCAACTTCTAATACTCGAGAATATTCTTTGGCTTCCCCTTGTGTCGAATCAACAAATTTGTGTTGAATACTCTACCCTCGAAAACTGTTGTGATCCCATATACTTGTGGGTTATCAAGACAATTTTCTAGCGCCATTGCCGGGGAAGAGGATCAAGTCAAGAATAGTCTCCCGTCAACGTACCATTTTCTGGCGCCGTTGTCGTGGAGGCATAGCTCTATTCTCTGAGTCACTTGGGATTTACGTCTGCTGATCACTATGAGGAATTCGAGAGATCCAAAAACTAAAGTATTGCCCTCAACTATGAGGACAGGTAAGGAACTTCCATCTAGCTCTACACTTGATTCACCTTCACTTATGAGTAAGTATGCGACACCACCTCCTGCTAGAAGTTTTGATTTGTTGCCTGTGCTTGATGATGCTACTTCTGCTATCCATGATGCTTGTGATGATGCTTTGCTTAATACTGCTTTGCCACAAGGTGCATTCCTTGATGCACAAATTGCTAGAGTTGCTGCTAGATGTGATGATACTTCTAAAACTGCTGAGATTGTTGAAGTAGAACCTGCTATTTCGCCTGTTAGAACTAGCTGTCCTAGATATGAATTGCCCGATATGCCTGAGGGTTATGTTATGGAGGGGGAGATAGCTGAGGACTTTCTTGCTTGTAAGGATAGCTATGATGTTGAGAAATTACTGCGCAAGTGGATAGAAAAATCTGTGAACGCTAGGATGAAATACGACCTGAAGTTTGCTACTTCGCCTATCTTTGTGACCGATAAGGATTATGAATTCTCTGTCGACCCTGAGTTAATCACTCTGGTCGAATCTGATCCTTTTCATGGTTATGAGTCTGAAACAGTTGTAGCACATCTTACCAAGCTGCATGATATAGCCACCCTATTCACGAGTGAGGAAAAGATCTGCCACTACTATATCCTCAAGTTGTTTCCTTTCTCACTAAAGGATGAAGCTAAGACTTGGTTCACTTCTCTTGCTCCTGGTTGTGTGCGTAGCCCCCAGGATATGATCTACTACTTCTCTGAGAAATATTTCCCTGTCCATAAGAAGCAAGCTGCCTTGCAGGAAATATACAACTTTGTGCAAGTTGAAGAAGAGAGTCTCCCACAAGCTTGGGGGAGGCTTGTCCAGCTACTGAATGCTTTGTCTGATCACCCTCTTGAAATGAATGAAATACTTGATATCTTCTATAATGGACTAACCGATGCTTCTAAGGACCACCTAGATAGTTGTGTCGGTTGTGTTTTCAGGGAAAGAACTATAGAACAAGCTGAGATCCTATTAAATAATATCTTGTGCAATGAGAATGCTTGGACTATTCCCGAACCACCTCCAAAGCCAACTCCTAAGAAAAGAGGTATCCTATTTCTCAGTCCTTAAGATATGCAAGAATCTAAGAAATCTATGCGAGAGAAAGGCATTAAATCTGAAGATGTCAAAAATCTACCACCTATCGAAGATTTTTGACAACCCGACACAGGTAGTAGAGGTAAATTCTCTTCGTAGATTCAATGAGAGTGATATTCCTTTTGATAAACCTGCTATCTTATGCCTGGATGAATTTGACAACTTTGTTGCCAAACAACAAAGTTTCAATGATTATGTTACCAGACAATTGGAACAGAATGCCCGCATGCTTAGTCATTTAAGTGCTTGTGTGGATAGAAATGTCAATGATCTTAAGCTCTTGAGTAAACATGCCTCTATGGTTACTACTCAGGTAGAACAAGTACTTAAGGCTCAAAATGACTTGCTCAATGAGTTGAATGACAATTTTGTTAGAGTCATCACTAGAGGCGGTAGAATGACCCAGGAACCTTTGTATCTTGAGGGTCATCCTAAGAGAATTGAACAAGATTCTCAAGGAGTTAGCACTGATGCACCTAGTCATCCTAGGAAGAAGAAGAAAGATGATAGGAACTTGCACGCTAGCAACCCTGTTACTGTTACACCCGAGAATCCAAACAATATCTCTGTTTCTAATGCTGAAATGCAATCCGGTGATGAACATGAGCCTAATGATAATATCGATAGTGGTGTTCATGATGATGCTCAACCTAGCAATGATAAGGATGTGGAGATTGAACCTCTTGATCTTGATAACCCACAACCTAAGAATAAGAGATACGATAAAAACGACTTCGCTGCTAGGAAGCATGGTAAAGAAAGGGAACCATGGGTTCAGAAACTCATGCCCTTTCCTCCCAAACCATCCAAGAAAAAGGATGATGAGGATTTTGAGCGATTTGTTGAAATGATTAGACCTGTCTTTCTGCAAATGCGTTTGACAGATATGCTCAAAATGTCTCCGTATGCTGAGTACATGAAGGATATTGTGACTAATAAGAGGAGAATACCTAAGGTTGAGATTTCCACCATGCTCGCTAATTATACGTTCAAGGGTGGAACTCCTAAAAACCTAGGTGATCCCTGAGTGCCCATTATACCTTGCTCCATTAAAGGCAACTACGTTAGAACTGCTTTATGCGACCTTGGAGCCGTTGTTAGTGTTATGCCTCTCTCTCTTTATCGTAGGCTTGAACTGGATAAGTTGACAGCCACTGAAATCTCTGTGCAAATGGCCGACAAATCAACTGCTTTTCCTATCGGCATTTGCGAGGATGTGCCTGTTGTGGTTGCTAACGTCACTATCTTAACAGACATTATTATTCTGGATATTCCCGAGGATGATGCCATGGCTGTCATCCTTGGAAGACCCTTTTTAAACACTGTAGGGGCTGTAATTGATTGCAACAAAGGCAATGTCACTTTCCATGTCAATGGTAATGAGCATACGGTGCACTTTCCGAAGAAACAATATCGAGTACATTGCATCAATGCTGTTGAAAAAACTTCATCGATTCTTATTGGGAGCTTTGAATGCCCTATACCTAATGTTAAGATGAAGTATGATTTGCTTGTTGGGGATATGCACATCCCCATTGAGGTAACCTAGTGACTATTCAAAAATTCTCCGTTCCTTTTTCATGCGATTCGAAAAAGTTTGTCAAGGAGACTTGATCAACCTCATTGACTAATTTCTTTCGATGACCATGGGATGGATGAATCGAGGAGTCACAAACCTCTGTTCCAAGCTTTCACCTTCGGTTGCTTAGAAGAAAAATGATAGATGTAGCTTTAATTTTTCCAGTTTTCTGTTTTTGCGTCCCGTAGAGAAGTGTTCGAAAATAAAAGTTCTCCGAATGCTGTGAAAATCAAGTATGATGTTTTCTGGAATTTTTTAAAAATTCTGAGACGGAGAGCTAGTCAGGGGGCTACACCAGTGGGCCACAAGCCCTGGAGGCGTGGGCACCCCCCATGGCCACGCCTAGCAGGCTTGTGGGGCCCACGTGTCCCCTCTCCACTTATTCCAGCTCCCATCTCCTTCTCCTACCTCCAGAAAAATTTGTTTCACAGCTCAAACCCGTGTTCTTGCTCTTCTTGCTGCGTTTTTCGATCTCCTTGTGCAAAGCCCCATTCACCAAACTATTTTGGGGAAATTGCTCCTTGGTATGTGACTCCTCCATTGGTCAATTAGTTTTTGCTCTAGTGCCTTATTTGTTGCGTATTTTTTCTGCCTTGGTGACCCTGTTCTTGAGCTTTGCATGCTAATTTTAGCTGGTCCCAAGTAGTTTTGATGCGTGATATGGCCTCTAGGCACTTGAAGGAGTATTTGCTATGAGTTTGGTTGAGCCTTGTTCACTTTTCCTTTGAGTCACTGAAAATCTTAGAAAAGGAAGATGTTCAGGAGAAACTATCATGGTGGTTCCTCAAGCAAGAGGGGTCCCTGTCTCGCGATTCGGGAGCCCGATCCTTGCCAACCGAGGAATGCACAGGTACAACCACGTGAATGACCTTCTGATGAATTCATGATTGATGCAGGTTTCAAAGACGAGTTTGATACACTTGTTCACAATGTTGGACTTGAAGAATTCATCTCCCATAAATGTGAACAGTATACTACTCTCACTGCCTCTTTTGTTCGTAGATTCAAATTTTCAGTTGGTTGTGACACATCCGTACTGTTTGAACTCGATGACAAATCGTATACCATGGATTTAGAGGATTTAAATACAATTTGCAAGATACCTTATTGGGGTAGTCTCAACGATCCTCCTAAATCTTCGGTTAGAGATTTTTTCTCTAGTATAACTGTCGGAGAAACTAGAGATATTACGCATGCTACCATGGCGAGCATTCATATTCCTTCCTTGCATTACTTTGCCCTCTTCATAGGTAGATGCATTAACGGCAAGATTGAGCATTGTCACCTTTGCGCACCTGACCTTAGTATTCTTAAGAGCGTAGTAACGGGTGATAGAAGTTTCAACATGGGAGCTATAATAGCAAGGAGGCTGAATAATAATGCTAATGAAGGGGATTTCTTTGGTGGGATCTATGCCACTCGCATAGCAAATTTTCTTGGAATACCTAGCCGTGAAGGAGATCCCCCGCTCCATACAGCTTTCCTTGATCGCGTCGCTATGACACGCTATCAGTTCCTTGAGAGGGATAATGAATCCCTCCTATACCGGTTAATATTTAACCGTAGCGTGTTTTCCATATTACCCTTCCTACTCCTGCCTTCTTTGACTTCCAGGTAAAAAGGAGATATTACATAACCAGAGGAGAGGACGAGGAGTATGAGAGGGAGGCAAAGGTTGCTCGCCTCCGTGAGGCAGCTATTCAGGCGGTAGCAGCAGCGCTCCCGTACAACCCCCATTATGATTTTGGGTATCACCTGGACCATCCTTGGGAGTAGACCAACTTAGGCTAAAAGCCTAAGCTTGGGGGAGTACGTGTTTTTCACCGACTTTATATTCATGCTCACACTTTCACTCTGATAGTCGGTGTTCACACTTTGCCACTGTATCATCCATGCTAGTTTATTTCTTTTTCTTGCTTTCTTCTCGTGTGTTTGTCTAGTTTGAGAAAACCCAAAAAGATTTCTCGTTCTTCTTTTGCTTGTTGGGAGCTTTCCCGTGTAAATAGTTTTCTTTTTCTTTGGGTCAAGGTAGAAGACCATGGTTACAATGTTTAGTGGCTCTCGCATGCATATCTGTTTATCTGTCAAAGAGCCATATTACTTTGTCTTCTCCTTTGTGTTTGCTTGCAGATTCCAGCATAGTCCAATGCACGAACACTCTTATTATTGTTCAAATCATTCGGTCGTGCAAGTGAAAGGCAATAATGATGATATATGATGAAGTGATTGAGCCTGGAAAAGCTGGTATGAACTCGATCTATTTTGTTTTTGTAAATATGACTAACTCATCGTTCCTGATTCAGCTTTGTTGTAAGAGAAACATATTTGCAATGACAACTTAGAGATCATAGTTTATGATGCCATGCTTAATTAGCTAGGAGCTTATAATGGTTTGTCTTGGATGCCAACATGAATTTCGAGATTATTATGATGTAGTATGATAGGATGGTATTGTGACAGCCCGGTGCCGATGTTCTAGAAGATTCCCCCTTCTTTCCGTTTTGGTCGTGTGTATATTTTCTTTTGTCGCATCATCATCGCATCATGCGCATCATCTGCATTGCATCGGCATCCCGTGCCGCCAGTTTTCAAAACGTGCATCCGTTAGTAGTTGCCAGTTCTCGTCGTTGTCCGTTCTGAGTCCGACCACACTCGCACGCGTCCGCGGCATCGTTAATCCTTGTTTTAAAAGTGTGTTGAAAACTTTCTCTGATTGGGTTGAGATTTTACATGCAGTCTTATTTTAATATAGGTAGGCCGCCTGTCAAGTTTCGTCGCGATTGGAGTTCGTCTCGTACCCGAACGGTCGACCGTAGCGGCACCGTATTCGGGCTACCGTCGGACGTTTGTCGGTGTTTTGAAATCCGTTGCTGCGTCGCCAGTTTTGCCTCTCGTCTCCGGATATCCACTCTACACGGCCTCGTAACCATTCTCGCGTTCGGAATCGTCCGAATCCGACCGCACGGTTGGATTCGGAACAAAATTCCGGCTAACCTAGCCCCCCCTTAGTCTTTATATAGCCCCGAGATCATTTTTTTAGACAGCCCCCTCTCCGCTCTCCTCGAATTTCGTGCCTAGCCCCAAATTCCACCTACCGGACAATGTCCACCCAAGTGGACAATGTCCGGGCGACCACACAGGGTTCTCCCATGCCCGTAGATCCTCCCGTGCCTGCAACTCCTCCCTGCCTCTGCTCCACCTCCTGGCCGCGCCGCCACACCTCCCCGTCGGCCCACCTCCGGCCGCCGCTCGCCAGAGAGCTGAGGCGGCCGCCTCGCCAAGTCGCCACCGCCCCCGATCTCCATGGCCACGCCTCCCGTGGAGCCGTCGTCGTGCCCGGACCTGCAAGCCCCACCCCCTGCAGCCGTCAGCCGCCGCCCTTGCCCAGATCTGGTGGCCGCAGACCGGATCCGGCACTCCCTCGCGCCACCTCGGCCCCTAGCGCCTGCAGAGCCAGCCGCCGCCGCCCCTGCAGTGCTCGAGCACGAGCAGCGACAAGAGGAAGATGACCGAGCGTTCGAGCGCTCCCGCCTGGGCCTCCCCCGCGTGCGGCCCAGCATCGACCTCCCCAGCGCCCAAGGCCGCCTCCGCCTCCTACTGCATGGGCCGAGCCCACTCGGTGAGAGCCTCTCTATGCCCCGCCCCCAGCGCACCTTAGTTACATTGCGCACGCATGTTGAGCCCATTAGCTGTTTGGCCCATTTAGATTATTTAGGTTATTTTCGGTTTAATTATTCCAGGAATTAGATGAATATTCGATTGCCCATAACTTTTTATTCGTAAGTCGGAACGAGGCGTATTTTATATGGTTTTGGGGTAGTTTTGCGAGTTGAACATGATTTCACAACTTGCATATTTATTTGACGTTGTTTGAAGTGTCATATGTCTAGTTTAGTGTGCTGTCTCGATAGGTTTATTGTCGTAGTTATTTTTCGTGTGTGCCCGAATAGCTCGAATGTCGTAATAGAAATGCCCATGTTTTAGGAACTAATTTTCCATGTATTTTAGAGCGGTCATTTGTATTTTTACGTGTAGGGATTTGCCGCTAGTTTATTTTCCCGTATATAGGTGATTATCTCGCATTTACGTGTGGCAATAATTTTGTTGCGCAACCCCACATATTTTATATGTTTTCGGGGTAGAAAAATCCATGGGATATTTATGTGCAATTAGTTTTAGCTTTTGAGCAAGATAGTTCACGCGATATTTTGCTATGTTGCCCTCTTGTCTATTTCGTAGGATTTATTCCGTGCTCCGTTTGATTAAGTTGTCAACTAGGGAGTTGTTCTTGGGTGTTTAGTCTAGCCCCTGGTATTTTTAGTTGCAATAGAAATGCATGTTTAGGTGTGGTTTGCTTGCTCTCAAGTTGCTAGAAAAAGTGCTGATTTGGAGGAGCTGAAATATTTCTAAGTCTGGAATCTGTTATATTTTGTTGTTGTCTTCTCTTGCTTCTATCTTTTGTTTTGTAGCTCTTTTGAGGTTGCAATGGAGTAAGTTGTAGCCCTTGTGTTTCTCTAGCATGCTGTGAATTTTCATGCTATTTGGAGTCCTGTAGCTATTGGTTTGCTGCTGTCAATATGCCTTCAGACCAAAAACTGCACTTTCATGAGGTGTAATTTTCACTCAGTCTGAAATAGTGTGTGAGATGCCATTTTGTGTCTTCTTTCCCTAGTGATCCATGATGCCATGCTAGCTGTTGTTACTTGTTTATAGTAGTGCTTCTTTCCCTCTTTCGTGTCATGCCTTGCTTAAGTTTATCGGAGTTGTGTAGCCCGTAGTTGTGGGCGTAGAAAATGCTATGTGGCTGATTTTGGCAGATTGTAGTCATTTCTTGTTTTGCTCGTAGTTTTTAAACCGTAGCTCCGTTTTGAACATGTCCTACATGAAACTTGCTTAGAATCTCGTGTAGTTTCATTTTCTCTTGCTGGTTGTATGTTTTGAAGTGCTTGTGACCGCCGTTGCACACATATTGCATTCATGCCATCATATCTTGTGGTGCTTGTATCTTTTGATCCGTAGCTCCGTTGGAGATGATCTCTATGTGTAGATTGCTTGAAATGACGCGTAGAATCACGTGAACCTATTTGTTTTGTTGTTTAACAACTAAGCGGGAATACTGCTTTTGCATCCACTTTCATAAACCCAAAGTTGTTCCATATGAGTCCACCATACCTACCTATACGCGGTATCTACCTACCGTTCCAAGTAAATTTGCATGTGCCACTCTCTAAAACTTCAAGAAATAATCTGTTTTGCATGCCCGAACCACTCATGTGGTGACAAGGAGCGGTCAGTATCTTCCATGCTAGGCGTGTTATCCTCGATATGTGTTTATTCACTATCATTCATGAGAAAGGGGTCGGTAATTGGAATGCCCAGTTCCATGCTCAAATCGAAAAGATAATTGCACACAAAACTCCCCCTGGATTGTTGTTGGTATGGACGGCACCCGAGTATTCGGCTAGTCGTGGAGTGTGATTGATCGGTGGTGGGGGAGTCAAAACTTTACTTTTCTGTTTGGGAACCGCCTATAGCATGTGTGGCACGGAAGATGGTGAAAAACTCTTGGTCATCGCATTGACAATGAAAGCATGCCACCCAAAATTATTATCTCTCTTTTTAAAAGCTTGAGCTCTCGCACGTCTGCAAATCAATGCTTCCCTCTGCGAAGGGCCTGTCTATTTATGTTTCTGTTGAGTCATCCTCTTCTTATAAAAGCACCAATTAGAGAGCACCTCTGTCATTTTTATGCTTTGCTTTTAATTGTTATTGGGTATGACTGTGACTGGATCTTCTTTGCCATGAATTACAATGTTCAGTCAGCCCTTGGTCTTTGAAGGTGCTCTGCATTTATGTTTTGCGGTCTCAAAAAGAGCTAGCGAGATACCATCTGTTCGTATTGCTTCATGATTGTTTTGATTGAAGTGTTGACGTTTGAAACTTATTATTATTGCTCGCTAGTTGATTATTCCATTGATATGAGTTTACCGTGAGACCTAGATGTCATTGCTTATGTGGTTAGCTTATGATCTTGCTGAAAATGTGAATATGAGTTAGACATAATTGCAACAACAAGATCAAACAGAGTTCGTAAAAGTTTTTCTTCTGTCTCTTTCAGTTTGTCAACTGAATTGCTTGAGGACAAGCAAAGTTTTAAGCTTGGGGGAGTTGATACGTCTCTGTCGTATCTACTTTGCCAAACTCTTTTGCCCTTGTTTTGAACTCTAATTTGCGTGATATGAATGGAACTAACCCGGACTAACGCTGTTTTCAGCAGAATTGCCATGGTGTTGTTTTTGCGCAGAAATAAAAGTTCTCGGAATGACCTGGAAATTTAGAGGATTTTTTGTGGAATATATAAAAAATACTCACGCAAGAATCAACCGGAGGGGTGGAGGAGGAGCCCACAAGCGCACCAAGCGCGGGCCCCCTGGTCGCGCCTGGCAGGCTTGTGGGGCCCACGAAGCTCCACCGCCTCCAATTCCAGCTCTATTTAGTCCCTTTTGTCCGGAAAACAATAAAGGAGGAGAATTCATCGCATTTTACGATAAGGAGGCGCCGCCACCACCTATTCTTCCTCTGGAGGGCAGATCTCGAGTCCATTCTGGGCTCCGGAGAGGGGAGATCGTCGCCATCGTCATCACCAACCTTCCTTCATCGCCAATTCCATGATGCTCTTCACTGTTCGTGAGTAATCTCATCGTAGGCTTGCTGGACGATGATGGGTTGGATGAGATCTATCATGTAATCAAGTTAGTTTTGACGGGGATTGATCCCTAGTATCCACTATGTTCTGAGATTGATGTTGCTACTACTTTGCCATGCTTAATGCTTGTCACTAGGGCCCGAGTGCCCTGATTTCAGATCTGAACCTATTATGTTCTCGTCAATATATGTGTGTTCTTGATCCTATCTTGCAAGTTGTAGTCGCCTACTATGTGTTATGACCCGGCAACCCCGGAGTGACAATAGCTGGAACCACTCTCGGAGATGACCATGGTATGAGGAGTTCATGTATTCACTAACTGCTAATGCTTTGTTCCGGTTCTCAATTAAAAGGAGAACCTTAATATCCCTTAGTTTCCATTAGGACCCCGCTGCCACGGGAGGGATGGACAATAGATGTCATGCAAGTTCTTTTCCCTAAGCACGTATGACTACATACGGAATACATGCGTATATTACATTGACGAACTGGAGCTAGTTGCATATCTCCCCATGTTATAATTGTTGCATGATGAATGTCATCCGGCATAATTATCCATCACCGATCCAATGCCTACGAGTTTTTCCTACTCGTCCTTGCTACGTTACTTTGCCGCTACTGCTGTCAGTGCTGCTACTGTTACTCTGTCGCTATTGCTGTCGCTGCTGCTACTATTATTCTGTCGCTATTGCTGTCGCTGCTGCTAGTATTATTCTGTCGCTACTGCTGTCACTGTTGCTACTCTTACCGTTGCTATTGTTGCTATCACTACTTTGCTGCAGATACCAAGTCTTTCAGGTGTGGTTGAATTGACAACTCAACTGCTAATACTCGAGAATATTCTTTGGCTTCCCCTTGTGTCGAATCAACAAATTTGGGTTGAATACTCTACCCTCCAAAATTGTTACGATCCCCTATACTTGTGGGTTATCACTATCCATGATGTAACCTTATGCATGTATGCGCATTGAGAAATGATGAATTAACAAACATGAACATAGCAACACTTGTAGGTATAAGCAGCAAATTATTAATCTTTCAAAGTATACGATCCTCATAGATTGTTTTACCCCCCCATCCATCTTAATTATATTAGCAATGCATGGCTCCATCTTCACCACATTAATACAAATGTGAATAACCATGGTGTTCATGTCAGGTAATTGGATCATACTATTTCAATATGCATCAACTTTTTATTCTTCACGCAATACATGAGCATGAACCATTGGACATAGCATAAAGGTGGAATAGAATATGGTGGTAGGTTTCAAAGGGGTAAAAGTGGATAAGATAGTCTCACATCAATTATGCGTACCAACAAGCTATGGAGATGTCGTCGATATATCGATGCAAGGAGTAGGGATGCCATGCAAATGAGGCACAAGAGTTATAAGTGTATGAAAGATCCACCGAAGTTAAGTGGGGTGAGCATCCAACTTGCTTGCTCATGAAGACCTCGGACATTTGAGGAAGCCCGTCATCGGAATATACAAGCCAAGCTTATGAAAAAGTGATTCCCACTAGCATATGAATGATATAACATGAGACTCTCTATATGAAGAACAAGGTACCACTTTGAGGCACAAGTGTGGTAAAGGATAGTAGCAAAGTCACTTCTCTCTTTTTCTCTCATTCATTTTATTATTATTATCTTTATGGTGGGCTCATTTGGCCTCCCCCATTTTTATTTCTTCACTAGGATAATGATCTAATAATTATGATCATCACACTTTTATTTACTTACCAGTCAACATGAAAACTGATAGGACGATATGAATCTCAATGAATGCCTCTCGCAGTGTACTAGGATTTGCAAAGATCTAGCATGACATGTATCAAAAACATGATGAACGGTGGCTTTGACACAAATACTATGTCAACTCGATATGATCATGCAAAGCATTATAATTATGAATGAACTAGTCATGTGAAGTGACGATGGCATTTGCATGGAAATATATCTCAGAATGGCTATGGAAATGCCATGATAGGTAGGTATGGTGGATGTTTTCAGTAGGATACAAAAAGGTGTATGTGCAACAGAGTGTGTCATGTCACGGGGTTTGGATGAAACCACGAAAGTTGCACACATCCTCAAGGAGAGAACGGGCGATGCACGATATCAAAGAGGCTAGCAAATATGAGGAGGTGAGAGCGCGTATCTCCATAGTGTCACATTAGTCATGAAGTTCTCATATAATTATTACAAAGTTTTATTAGTTTTATCACAAATTGAAGTACTACTCGCATGCCCCGAGGGATAGGGTTGGTAGGAATTAACCATCGTGCGACTCTGACTCAAAACAACACAAGGATTCAACAATGAATAGAAGTGCTCACAAATCATCATCATGCCTATTTTTAAAAATTAGAAGAACAAGAAGTTTAACATCTCTTAATATCAAAACACATATGAATTAATAATAATGCACTCACACCTTTTTCATATCACCACATCAATATCATTAACCCACAATATCTCTATATGTGCTACATGATGGTTTTTATCATCACTCATTGGATACTCATTATTTTTGATCTAGTACTATGACCCATGAAAATTACCATCACTATTTGTCCATCGCTCAAACAAATATAAGTGAAAACTGAGAGCATAATATTTCTATAAAATGTACATGGCATCACGCTCAAAAAGATATAAGTGAAGTACTAGAGGAACTGCTAAGCTCAAAAGATATAAGTGAAGCACATTGAGTATTCTAACAAATTGTGATGATGTGGTACTCTCTCAAATATGTGTGTCCAGCAAACAATGATTGTGACAAACTGAAAGTAAAAATAAATAGAAGCAAATGATGCTCCAAGAAAAACCCATTTCATGTGATGAATAAAAATATAGTTCCAAGTAACATACCGATGGATTGAGACGAAAATAGGGGATGCCTTCCTCGGCATCCCCAATCTTAGACACTTGAGTCTTCCTATAATATTATATTGGGTTGCCTTGGGCATCCTCAAGCTTAGGATTTTGCTACTCCTCAATACTTTGTCCATCGGGACAATACCTAATACTTGAAAAGTTCAATCACATAAAACTCAACAAATCTTCGTGAGATCCATTAGTATAAGCAACAATCAAATACTTTCAGGTGTTGTTACAAGTTGATTCTTATTTTATTTTAACACATGGTACTATATCTTAAATCCTCCATGGATTATACCCCTAGATATAATCCATAGCATCATCAAAACAAGCAAACTACACATGCAAAAACAGAATCAGGCTGAAACAGAATAGTCTGCAGTAATCTGTAATGAACCTACACTTATGTAACTCCACAAATTCTGAAACATTATGACAACATGAGGTATTTTTATATAAACACTTTGTAAAAAATACACCTTAAAAATAATTTATAGTAAAACCAGAGAAATTCTAGACTCGACGTCAAAGTTTCTGTTTTTGCACCGTATCAATTCTACTCATCATGCAAATCATCCCAAAGGCTTTACTTGGCACAAACACTAATTAAAACATAAAAACACAACAATTACAGATTCAATAATAATTTTATAACACATTGAAAGAAATAGAAATAAAAAAATTAAATATAACTATTGTGTTGCCTCCCAACAAGCGTTATTGTTTTATGCCCCTAGCTAAGCAAATTGCATAGTTTCAAGTGTTGTCATTTGTGACACTCAAACCATAAATGGCTCTCATGATTGATTCATATGGTGGCTAATTATATTTCTAGGTAAGTGTTCCATTCCTTTCTTTAATGGAAATTGGAACCTTATATTTCCCTCTTTCATGTCAATGATTGCACCTATAGTTCGTAGGAAGGGTCTTTCAAGTATAATTGGACAAGTAGGGTTGCAATCAATATCAAGCACAATGAACTCTACAGTCACATAATTTTTATTGCAATTATCAGCACAGTATTTATTATACCAAGGGTTTCTTGATGATAGAATCCGCAAGATGCAAGTTTATGGAACAATCTTCATTATTAGTGAGACCAAGCACATCACATAAAATTTTAGGTATAGTTGAAACACTCGCACCAAGGTCACACAAAGCATTGCATTCATATTTATTTATATTAATTTTGATAGTACATTCCCACTCATCATGCAACTTTCTAGGAATAGAAACTTCAAGCTCAAGTTTCTCATCATAAGCTTTTACCATAGCTTCCACTATATGTTGAGTAAAAGCTTTGTTTTGTTCATAAGCATTGGGTGAGCTAATAATGGATTGAAGCAAGGAAATAAATTCAGTTTTAGCATTAAATCATGACCCTCCAAGAAAACGACACGATCCTTCACTAAAGTTGACTCATCTCCATTCCCTTTATAATTAAAATTCATAGAACTAAACAAATATTCAATAGGAGAAATACCAATCATTTTAAGATCTTCATCATGATTCCGGTAAAAACCAGGTGGAAAAGCCTTTTCTAGGAATTCCCGCTTAGCTTTCAACTTAGCGGTCCTCTCCTTACTTTCATTAATAGGAACTAGGATATATTTAATAGTCTCATTAAGATCATGCTTAGTAGGCAAATATTTTTTAAGATTTTCTACATCAAGAACAATCATGTCCATGCTTATAGCCAAAGTATTAACAACATGAAAATTTTATTCTACAATAGTATTGAAAATTAATAAATTACTTTATTGTATTCTCAAGATTAGAGAGTATCGTATTAGAATTTTTAGTGGATTTTCCATAATAATTACCATAATAATTGCCATAACCATTAGGATTATTACCGGGATACGACCTAGCATTGAAATTACCCCAATAAGCATTATTATTGAAATTATTTCATGAGACAAAGTTCACATCAATAGCATCATTATTTTGTATAATCATGGTAGACAAGGGCATATCATTAGGTTCAACATGATTATTTTTATTAGCAACCATAAGAGCATCCACCTTTTCGCTCAAAATGGTGATTTCCTCAACAAATTTACCCTCTTACTAGTTGGAGCTCTTTCGGCATGCCATTGAGAATAGTTGGCCATGATGTTGTCCAGAAGTTTGGTGGCATCTCCTAATTTCACCTCCATTAAGGTACCATCCACGGTAGAATCCAGAAGATTTTTAGATACAAAGTTTAGTCGAGTATAGAAATTTTGGATAATCATCCACAAGTTTAAGCCATGTGTTGGAAAATTTCTTATCATCAATTTCATCCTCTCCCAAGATTGTGCAACATGTTCATGATCTTCATGTTTAAAATTCACAATATCATTAGCAGGAGGAAAATTCTTGGTAATAAAGGCATCTTTACACTTATCCCATGTTCCAATACTATTACGTGGTAAAGATGAAAACCAAGCTTTAGCTTTATCTCTTAGTGAAAAAGGAAACAATTTTAATTTCACAATATCATTATCCATGTCATTTTTCTTTTGCATATCACAAAGTTCAACAAAGCTATTGAGATGTGAAGCGGGATCTAAAGGTATTGAGATGTGAAGCGGGATCCTCATTAGGTCTTCCCGAAAATTGCTCTTTGATGATAAGATTCATTAATGTGGCATTAATATCAAAATCATATACACTAGTGGCGGGTGGTATGGGAGTACTAATAAAATCATTGTTATTAGTATTTGAGAAGTCACACAACTTAGTAGTATCTTGAGACATGGTGACCAAGCAAGCAAAGTAACAAGCAAGACATGCAAACTAGAGAGCAAAGATGCAATCTAGTGATAAGCTAAGCAAGCAAAGATAAATATTTTTGTATTTTTATTTTTTTATGAGATAAACTAAATATACCATTAAATAAAAAGAGGAACAAGTGAATGAAATTTTGTGTGGAGTTACTTTGTAGTTTGTGATGATATTCCGCGGCAATGACGCCAAAAATCCTTCCTCATACTCGTGATTTGTGTTGGGTTTTCCGTGAAGAGGAACAGGTTATCAGAGCATAAAGTGGGTAAGTATTTCCCTCAGTTATGAAACCAAGGTTTATTGAACTAATAGGAATATGAACCACAACCGTCTTTAGTGACTGCACACAAAAGAACAAACAACTTACACCCAACTCAGGGAAGAGGGTTGTCAATCCTCTTGTCTTGTTATTTGCAAACAAGGGAGGTGTGAAGATAATTCTAGATAGAAAGGTAAAATAAAAACAAGTAAATAACAGAAAGGTAATAAATATTTTATCAATATGTTGTAAATAGACTCGGGGGCCATAGCTTTTCATAATGGCATCTCTCATGAAAAGTAGCATACGCTGGGTAAACAAGTTACTGTTGGGCAATTGAGAGCAAAGCGGATAGTTATGCGATATTCACGGCAATGATCATGTATATATAGGAATCATGTCTATAAACAAATAGGTCGAATCATGCCTACACCTTTTAATATTACTCCACTCATCGACCGCTCTCATGAATAATCTGAACATAACCTCATAATTCATCGGATCCCAACAAACGCACCACACAAAAGGAATTACATCATATGGATCAAAGCGAAGATGCGATGATCATTGTATTGAAGATCAAAGAGAGAGAGATTGCCATCTAGGTACCGACTATGGACCCGTATGTTTGTGGTGAACTACTCACACATTATCTGAGGGCAACAAGGTTGATGAAGAGGCCCTCCATGATCGATCCCCCTCCGACAGGGTACCGGAACGGAGCTCCAGATGGCCTCCCATTGGAATAGAGATTTGCGGCGGCGTAAAAAGTGTTTCAGGAATCCCTTTGGTGTTTTTACGGTAAATGAGAATTTATAAGCCAAAGAAGGCTACGAGGGAGGCACAAGCCATCAAGGCGCCCCCTAGGCCACGCCATGTTTTCTTGTGGGGCCCTCGTGAGGCCTCGAGCCTTCTTCTTATGCTCGTTGGTCTTCTTTTGGTCTAGAAAAAATCACCAAAAAGTTTTAGGACAATTGGACCTATTTGGTATGGAAAACGTGCAAAGTGAAAAACACGCCGAAAACACCAACTGGCACTGGGCATTGGGTCAATAGGTTAGTGCTCAAAATTAATATAAATTGGTAAATATATACCCCAAAAGTACTCAAGAATGATAATATATCAGCATGGAAAAGTCAAAAATTATAGATACGTTGGAGACGAATCACACATCTTCAAGGTCTTCCCAGCTACTAATATAATGAGGAGACACACTATTAAACCAATGCCTAGTCGACCCTTTTCGCTTGAGCGGAAAATATTTGATTGCGTGGAGGTCATCTCTGTTAGCCATGTGTATGTGGAGAAGGAAGTTTTCGATCAACACTGATTGGTTTGTGGTCCCATCGTATGATTCTATATTGATGGGCTTAAATCCTTCTCGGAATTGATGTTCCATTACCCTATCTATAAAGCAGATCGGGTGGGATGGGCCTCGGAACTGGGTAGTATCCCGTCAGAGGTCGAGGGATAGTCGTATGTAGGCTTGGTTCCAGGCATGACCGTTCCTGTCTAACTAGGTGTCTTAGCCGTCTGGCCCGGCTAGCGTGTCCCCTTGAGCCATAAATGGACCGAGGACACACTTGGTTTGCCTCAGTGTGACGTCGGACGTCATGAGGTTCTAGGTAATCCACGGGGTCTTTACCATGATGGTGTGTAGGCGGTTAGGTAGTGAGTTTTCCCACACTAGTCTGTCCCGACCTCTAGGGGGTCGGTCCGGCCCATCAGCTGCTAGTTCTTCGTCGAACTCCGACAGAAAACGTCTACGTGGGTATGATTTTGGCACACTACCGCGTCGGTCTTCAGGTTCTTGTTCATTCAAGAGTACTTCAACCTAGTTTTCATTCAGTGCATCCGTATTCGCTTGCAGCTATTTTTCCTTGTGTTTCATGCTTCGCGCGGTCGCGACGAGGCATCGTTGGAAGCACTCTTGTTTGAGAGGGTCTTCGGAGATGATATAGTCCTCGGTACCGAGGCTATCGTCCTCCTCGAACTCTGGCATGTAATTGTCGCCGGCCCCTTCAAAGAAGTCGTGGGGATCCAAGTCCTCGGGGTTTTCTTCGAGAGGTTGGAGGGTTCTCTCCAATGTTATCGGCATCTCCGACCATTGCCTTGATGTCAATGGCAGTGGTGTTGTTTCCACTGGGTTCCCCATTGTTGCCCCTTTGGCGTCTGCATTGTCCTCTTGGAGTGGATTTTGGGGTATCCACCATATAGACATCGTAGGTGGATATTGTAGTGCACTTGCCAATGTTTAGGAGAGGCGAAGTGTGTTCTGTGGAGCCATTGGCATCTTCATCCATGTCCATGGCCTCGTCGGAGTCCAAAACATCGGTTAGACCATCGACCGTTTTGACTAGGTGGGTGGTGGGTGGGATGTAAATATCCCGATTGTTTCTTTAAGTCCGATCTTGTCGTAAACCGAAGTCGAGATAGATATTCTCTCGATATGATCGAACATTTTGTTCAGGTGAGATAGTTCTTTGAGGTTCATTGCCTGGCAATAAGCGGGGCTGACTCGAAGCGCTCCCGGTGTATATCTTGGCGTGTTTCTGGCATGGAGGGGATCCAAGGGTGATTCTAGATCCTATGACAAGGCCGACTCAAGATCCAACAATGCTTCAGAGATAGGGGCGGGCCTGGATCTGGACCGTGGTTTGTGGGGAGATCATCCAGAATCAGTACGTTGGAGTTTTGTGGCTATACTAATGCTTCTGGCCCGATGTCCTCGAAGGAGATCGGTTCCGAAGTCGATCCTCTCGTGTCGGGTAGCTCCTCCACCCGATCGAGCGTCCAGCCTGACAGAATGAGCTCTCCTTGGGAATCCGTGGTGTATTCTAGGCCTCCAAAGGTCACGATCTCATCCGGGGCGTAGTTCTCAACGGAGGCCAGATGGCCGGTTGAATCGGCGTCGAAGGTCATGCTATCGAACACGAAAAGTTGCCCGAGGACGTAAACATTCCCGTAGTCGTTGACGTAGTTAATCTGCACATGAGCCATCGACCCTTTTGTCGATCTCAGAGCATAACTCTCAATGAAAGTACTAGTGTCAGTTTGAAAACCGACAAACCTCGGGATAGGGGGTCCTGAGCTGTGGATCTCGAACGGATGGTAACAGGAACAAGGAGACGATGTTTACCCAGGTTCGGTCCCTCTTGATGGAGGTAAAACCCTATGCCATACTCTTGTTGATATTGATGATGAAGTATCGAGTACAAGCTTGATCTACCTCGAGATCATAAGTAGTGTTCTAACCCTAAGGCTAGATGAATGATATTGTGTTGATGTATATCCCTTCTACGGGCGAACCCTGTGGCTTATATACACACAGAGTAGGGTATATAGGGTCACAAGGTCGGTATCTTGGCATGGAGGTGGCAGGAGAAGTCTTGGAGTGTACGTCAAGCCTTCGACAGATGCAGTCCCGATCATGCCCCATCGTGGAGCTTTCGGAGTCCATATTGAGAAAGAGGAGGACTCGTCGGCCCAATCCGAGGAGCCTAGGCCGACTAGGTTAGTACCCCCTAGTCTAGGACACCATCAATAGTCATCAACTGAATCGTAAAGTAGTCAAAGGATATGTGTCTACATGACCTTATCAACCAGGGACCATTAGAACGATCATCATACAATATGTAGTTTCACAAACAAGTCACATACTTATTGATACATATCGGTGATGAAGTTCAAGGACAATACAGAAGGCTCATGAATACATACGAAAATATCATCATCACATGATTGCCTCTAGAGCATATCTCCAACAACATTGTCATGTGTGTTACTCTCGTTCTTCCCAAGCGCACCATCTCCTTCCTCCGAACTACCTCCACCATGGCTCTTCTTCTAGTTGTCGCAAGGCCGGCTAGCTACATGCGACATAGGCAGGGGCACGGTGTTGCAAGGGCAGCGTGGCACATCGTCGAGCAGCCCAAGCTGCATCCGTCACGAGTGAAAGATGTGGCTGACGCCAGACACAGTTGCATCTCGCACGACATTGAGCTGTGACAGATGGTCGATGCAGTTGTAACTGGCACGATGCCAAGCCGCATTCGACAAGGATGTTACCAACATAGGATCCTGGAACCAACCGACGAGAGTGTTGGAACGGTTGTTGGCGTGTGCTGCAAACAAGACAATGCGAGCTAATCGACGAGGACGAGAACGGTGACCGAGCATCACAAGGTGGAGCGTGATGCATCTGGCGTGTAAGGATGCTACAAAGTCGTGTGGTTGTTTTCATCGGTGCTTTGGTTCAGGCCATGTCGCTCGTCGATGACCCCGGTGGTCGATGTACAATGAGTTTGTTGCAGGTCGGGGATACGTTTGTGCCGCGATCGCCTGAGGTTGGCGGTGGTCGACGGACGGCTAGCGTCACAGGTGGGCGGCGTGCCGGCGACGCGGCTAGCGCTGGGCAGCAACAACACGATCTAGGACCAGGCTGAATTGGAAGGAGAGGGAGCGAAGCAACTGCAATTAGTTTTTCTTTTTGTTTATTTCATTCATGATAAAAGGGGAGAAGAGGGTATCCAACGGTCCGTGTTTGTTCGATCATGCGGCTGTGCCGCGATCGGTCGGGGCTTGCGCCGGTCGACCGGCGGCTAGCGTCGCCCGTTGAGGATGTGTCTACAAATGATGCCGCACCAGCAGCACACTGGCCAACACAGCCGAGTGCGTATATGTGGAAAAGAAAGAGGAAAAAGACGAGAGAAAATTGAGAAACCCCAGCAAGAAAAGGCACAAAAGCTGAAGTAACGGACGTGAAAGCATCCGTCCAAAGTCAAGTTCACACCAAACAACAATGCATCTCTAACCTCCCTCCCCCCCTCTCCCCTCCCCTCTCTCTTCTTAACCAACCTCCCCACCCTTTTTCCTCGCTTCAAATCCTCTTCCTCCATCTCCATCTCCATCTCCTCCTCGCCCCCGAGAAGCTCACACATCCCATCCCATCCCATAACCATACGCAGACACAAGGCTTCAATGGAGCCGTGCACCAAGCAGTTCCTCCCGATGCCTCCGCAGGACCCCAACTCCCCGTCGTCGTCCACCTCCTCTTCCTCCTCCTCCTCCACCTCGCCGTCCCACCCCTACCACCGCGCCCAGCCGCCGCACAACCTTCCGCCCTCCCCCAGGCCCGTCCCCCGCACCATCGAGACCACCCCTTTCCCCACCACCTTCGTCCAGGCCGACACCACCTCCTTCAAGCAGGTCGTCCAGATGCTCACCGGCTCCGAGCAGTCCTCCAAGAACGCCGCCGCGGCGGGCAGCGGCAGCGCCGGGAACCAGGCGGCGAGCGGGAGCGGGAGCGGGAGCGGCCCGTGCCGCCCGAAGAAGCCGTCCTTCAAGCTGTACGAGCGGCGGAGCAGTCTCAAGAACCTCAAGATGATCGCACCGCTGGCCATGGGGGCGCCGCCGTCGCCGTCGACGAGGAACGCCTCCGCCGCGCCGGAGATCCTCTCGCCGAGCGTCCTCGACTTCCCGTCCCTCAAGCTCAGCCCGGTCACCCCGCTCACCGGCGACCCCTTCTACCCCTCGCCGGCCTCGTCCTCGGGGGACGCCGCAGAGCGCGCGGCCATCGCCGACAAGGGCTTCTTCTTCCACCCATCGCCGCGTGGCGCCGAGCCGCCGCGCCTCCTGCCGCTCTTCCCCGTCAGCTCCCCCAGGATGGCCGCGTCCGCGGCGGCGCCGGCCGAGTGACCCTCAGCATCCACCTCTGCGCGCGCCTCCCGGCGTCAGGCTCTGTTCGGAGACGCTCCACTCCAGGCTCTGGGAGCAGAGTTGGCAGAGCTGTAGTTCAAATATGAGAGCTGTAGTTTCCCAGCTCCGCAGATTCCGGTAGCTTGTGGGTTACCGAACAGGGCCTAAGTAACCTACCTACGACTACTATCGCCGCCACCGCCGTCGCTGTATCGCCGTCCTTTCTTGGCTGTTCTAGTTTCATAGTAAGGTGTTTGCCGTGTCGTTCTTCGCCGGCGACGGCGCCGGCGCCGGCGCTGTTGTAATTTTTGCTCCCTTCTTGAAAGGAAGAGGGGGGTTGGTTCGTTCTCTTTTGGGGCCGCGACTCCTTTCATCGATTAATTAAAGCTTAAAAATTCCGACCTTGCCGTGCCAGATCTTTTCCCAGTTGTGACTCTTCTTCTCCTGGCTTGCCATTTCCGTTTCATGTTTGCTGGTTCAGTTGCTGTTTGGATTGCTCTTCTTCGACTTGCGTCCGCGCTCGTAAATACGACCTTGTAATCTTGTGGGAAGGAGTGGCGCATGTGCATGCATATGGCCTGAAGCTGCTGCTATAATTGTCCAAAATCCGGTGTCCGCTGCTGCAATCCAAGTTGAAGTATATTTGGAAACATGCCTCGAGTCTTCTTCTCTGGTAGTATGCTCACATCACGCAGTATGACTGACGGTATACAAGGAAGTACACAAAATAGCATGGGAATGCTTGCTGCAAAAAAAGTTCAAATTCTGCTGACGAGCTGTGCTGCCTGCGTTTGGCACTTTTCAGCCTTGAACCAGCAGCCCTCGAGGCAGGATGTAGACCTGGATCATCTGCCCCATGTTTCGCAGCTAGAGTACCAACCACGCCAGGATTCGCAGCTAGAGTACCATGTTTTTCAGTGATGGTCGAACATTCGGCGGCTAGCCCATGCTATACCACCATATCTTGACATGTTGTGATCTCAGCAAAATGTTGAAGTACAAGTAGAGAACACAGTAGCAGGAGTGTGTTTCAAGGAAAAGGATTGGCGAGATAGCAGGGCAGGCATGCTGCAGTAATAGTGAGCTGGAGTAGAAGTGGCGTTCCTGTGTGCAAGAAGGCTTTGTTTGCTTGGTGGACAGTCCATACTAGTTGTCAGCAGCAAAGGCTGTTGCTAGTTTTATTTGTAGATAATCTGAAGTCTGGAGTAGAAATTGCGATGTGGAAGAAGAAAGAGTCCGCGCATGCATCTATCCATCTTCTATATATCTATCTATCTATCTGGTTCGTACGCCCGCTCGCCCAGCCCACAGCGTGAATCGAATCCTCGTTGGTCGCTTGCTGGTTCGGGTGGCCCGTGCCGCCGTGCCTGCGTGATGGATCTTGTCAGGTGGCGGGGCGCATCTGCACAGGAGCTGGATTGGACGGGCGCGCGGGACGACATGGTAGGGTCCGTCGTCGCCGGCCCATTTCGGCGCGCTGCCATGTCGTGCAGCACCCACACCACACCCACCGGTCACGGTGGATCGGCGGTCCTCTCGAAGATGGACTCCGATGACC
Source organism: Hordeum vulgare subsp. vulgare (assembly GCF_904849725.1). Classification (NCBI taxonomy): domain Eukaryota; kingdom Viridiplantae; phylum Streptophyta; class Magnoliopsida; order Poales; family Poaceae; genus Hordeum; species Hordeum vulgare. Next base: position 484,604,571 of record NC_058520.1, on the reverse strand, counting down.
CGCCGCCTCGCTTTTTGTCCGGAACTTGCTCCGCTCGACGACCGTGACAACTGACAAGGGTTGGTGCGCGCCCGGCAAACTCGCTGTAAATTTCACATCTGCCGTCTCCTCCCCGCAAACCCACGGTAAATCCAGACAAAACAGACTCCCGTTTAAGGTCGTGGGTTGGAGTTGGGATGAGGTTTGGGGTCTTGTGAGTGAAAGGTCGCTGCAGCCTTGTTGGACTGCAACGTTGCCTGGCGAGCCCTCCTTCGATCCCACAACCGCACGCTACTCCACGCGCCGGGGTTCATGATTGGAGACAGCCTTGGACTGCTCGGAAAGCAGGGAAAGGGTGGACCAGTGCACTGCTCCGTCCGTTTGCAGACAGATTGCTCACACTCTTGCATAACGGCTCCTCGACGGTTGCGAGCACTGTTGCTTCAAGATTGGGACTCTCCGGTAGTGTGCGTGCATGACCAAGGCTCCACGATCAGTGTAACAGCGCGTATCAGAAGCGTCGACACGTAGCACCACTTGGCACTAACCAAGGGAAAAAAGGGAGCGCCGGAATTTCATGGTCGCCAAAGGCTGCAGGGTAGTGCGGGGTTCAGACAAAACGGAGCGGAGGTGGACAGGGATGGATGCGATGCTCTCTCGCCTTTCACGGGCGCGGTCAAACCCAGCCGAGTATCCTTCCTATAATAACGGGGACTCAGTGGGTTCCTTTTTTCCTTTTTTTCCGTTTCGCTGTTACGGTGCATGCACTGCTTTGCTTTCGGCTTGTTGACTTGTCTGCCACCCTGCCTATGCCGAGCTGGAACTGCACTGTCCGCTTGTTTAATTAATAACCTTTGGTGTGATCGATCGGATCCGACCTCCTCCCCATGTTACTACCGTGGGTTCGTAGACTAATTAGTCATGGTCATTAGCTCCTTTCATGTGACCACAGTGCGGCAAAATTTAATTCGGCTTAAGCTCGGCGCCATGTGACGCCATTAACTCCGCGGAGCAATGCCATCCTTTTCATCAGGCTGCTCATATTGGAGAGTAACATATAGTAGTATTATGCATATGTTACTATTGTATGATAGTACTACCTTCATAGTGCATAGTAACATAAACTAGTATCATAGGTGATCTAATTTATTGACATGCATGACACATAGTAGCATAGCATTTAACATGTTACGGTATCTACCTATGTTACTCTAACCCTCTCTCTCTTCTTTAATTGTCTGCCACATCAGCATGTTTGCTATTCCCAAGACTATGTTACTAGCTATGATACCCCAATATGACCAGCCTTAGGGTCATTTTTATACGGGTACTTGTACAATGTGTTGTCTAATAAACTACTCTCTTCGTCTCAGTTTATAAGGCACGTGCGTAGTTTTAGGTTAACAGTTTAACTAGCAAATATGCATCATATGTGATGAAAAATTTATGTTTAGAAACTACGTCCGCTTAAGAGTCTAATGTTATACTTTTCGTGACATGCAATGCATGTTTAGTTAGTCAAATTAATAACCTAGAACCACACATAAACCGATACAGAGGAAGTAGCTATTGTTGCGAGAATGGCTCTCGCCCGCTTTATAGGTGAAACACCACAGCTAAACCGATACAAGGTGATGAGGAAATCCTCTTACAAAGCAGATAAAAAAACAAGAAAATGAGATGATTCACATAGTCACACAAAAGTGACCTAAACTGTTGACAAAGATGGGAGCTCGCCTCCAAGCAAAAATCGTCGGACCTTGTTGCATTGATCACACCAAGTTGTTCCCAAGGAACCCCCCGCCCTCCCGCTCCATATTGTGGAGGCCAAGCATGCCTGCGAAGAGTTAGGGCATGTTTGAGACCGCTCTAGTCCATAAAGTCCGGTTCCGCACCACAAAATTCAGTTTGGGGCAGTTTCATACAAAATTTGTAACTCTTTCAAAGAGAATGTTTGGCTTTCATCCACCTCCAGCTTCAAGAATAAGAAATTTTGTGGAAATGATCTATCTGATTAGATGAGTGGGAGAAACAAAGGGGTATCCACTTGCTCATGACAGTGGTGGGTAATTTCCTTCCAACTTCGGTTTCTACATTTTTTTAAACACCTCCTAAAGAGTTTCACAAAAAACATGGAGTTTATCTAGGATTGTAGTTTTATTGCGTAGCGACATGTCGTGGAGCTATCCTGTTTGGCTCCTGTTTTCTAGAATGGAGCTCAATTTCAAGGAGCGAAGTAGTCCCTAACAGACCCTTAACTGCATAAAATTGTAACATTTATACTGTTAAGTTTCCAGAAAACTATATGTTCCCTATTTTTTAAAATACCATGTATCTTCACTCTCTAAAATTGATAACTTGTGTATTACATGTAGCAATCAATACATGACAAGAGAATAAATATGTAGGTTTTTAAGCAGGAAAAGAAGATGAATGAACTGGATAGAAGAAGTCACCATGTTAGGGCAACTCCAACAACTCCTCTATCTTTAAAATAACTTCCGTTTACGGGAAATTGGGGCCAAAAACCTCACCAACAGTTCCAATAAATTGTCATAATTGTAGGGGATCCTGTAAAAATGATCTTTTCTTCCCGCGGGTTTATGGAAAGATCATATTTGCATGTCTTTTTGGCAGGCTGAAATTTCAGCAAATACCACCATGTGCGCCACACCCCTGCCACCGCACTTGTTCTTGCCGCCCCCATAGCTTATACGTATATTTTGCATCATGATTTCCTACTGTTATTGATTTTATTTTGAAGTTATATTTCATACTATGATGCAATTATAATACATTTTCTCTCTTAAAATGTACTCCCTCCGTTCCTAAATATAAGTCTTTGTTGAGATTTCACTAGTGAACTACATACGGATGTATATAGACATATTTTAAAGTATACATTCAATCATTTTGCTTCGTATGTAGACATCTAGTGAAATCGCTTAAAAGACTTATATTTAGGAACGGAGGGAGTAAGATATACTAAAGGAGAGGGATTACTGACAACTGGAATTCTGACATGGAAAATCTACATGAGAGATAACAATTCCCGAGAGGTGAAAATGAAGTGAAGCTTCATGGAAAATTATTTCAGAATATGTAAAAATACTACAGCAAAAATATGCTAGAGGGGCCCTACAAGCCGGCCACATGGGCAGGTGGTGCAGCCACCCCCTCACCATGCCACTTGTCCATGTGGGAACCTGGTGACTCTCCTTCTAATGCCCTTTAGCAATAAGTCCACTATGACCTAGAAAAAGTAAAGGGAACACTTTTGGGACCTTTCGCTGTTGTCTCGAGGCGGAACCGCGGGCGGATAACTTTTTCTCTTCGACTGAGCGATTCCATCGAGGAAACTTCCGTCTCGGAGGGGAAAATTAAAGCCATTGTTATCACCAACGCTCCTCTGGGAGGCTTCATCTTCATCAACATCTTCACCAGCACTGAAAGTGCGTTATATCGACTAGAGGGGGGGCGACTAGGCGATTTTTACAAATTCATCACTGAGGAAATTCCTAGTATGAAAGTCCTCAGTCATGAACAGAGTGTAGCAGAATAACTACTCAAACAGATGTGCAAAAGCGGATATAGCTTAGTCCTCATAGTGAGGTGAAACGTTCAGGTTGCACAGGTCGCGTGATCAAGATAAGCAGGTGATGAATAACTTGAGTGAAGAATTTATGGTGAGGAATTAGAGAAAGTCTTCTGTCAAATTCTTCAAACAATACAAATCAAAGTCATCAACATGCAATTGAGGAAATGAAAGAGTTGAAGAAATAGAACCCGTAGCTCAATGAAGACAATGGTTTGATGACCGAGTTCCAACTGTTGTGATAGTCGTATGTCTGGTTTGGAGCGGCTTGGTATTCAAACCAAACGACACACAGTCCCAGGACACACAATCCCTACCATATTCTCCTTGAGCTAAGGACACACAATCCTCGTCCAACACTCGTGGTATGTCTTCAGGGCAGACTTCCAAACCCTCACAAACTCGGTCAGCTGGTGATCCACAATTTACCGTTGGATGCTCTAGACCATGACGCCTAACCGTCTGGAGGATGCACATTCCTCAAAGGTAACAAGCGTCGGTTCCATACAGAACAATCTCTTGAGTGATGCTCAATCACTTTGGGGTTTTTTGGGTTTTGGGTTGGGTGTTTGGGGTTTTTCCTCACTTGATGATTTTCACTCAAAGTACTCGAGGATTGGGTTGCTCTAAATGACTAGTGTCAGTTTCTCTCGGAGCAGCCAACCAACTAGCAGTTGTGGGGGACAACTATTTATAGCCTGGGAGCATCCCGACATGATTTGACATTAAGGTCCTAAGTATATGAACGTTGGGTGGATAAGATTGACGACACATGGAGCGCAGTGCGACAACGGTCGTATCTTTCAATTGTGAAAGTCCTCGTGTCTCTCATGTTCCTCATTTATATGCAATTCACACTCACGAAATCCTAACTCCTCAGTTAGTGCAATTTCTTCAGTGACCAGAAGAACTTCGTCTCTCTCATTGAGGACTTTGACTAAACTGTGAGAGATTTCCAAAGGCTTCACCTGAAGGGTTTGGTATGTGTAGGTTTTGAGTTGAGCATCATGAGGGAACTTTTCCTTAGTATTACCTCGACCCCGTCTAGCAGTACGGTGATCCTATGACTGAAGAAAGAAGAAAATGAAATAGAAAGAGTAAATCTTCAAGCTTCAAAGTCTTCAGAGCATTTTCTTCGGGATACACCAAATTCCTCATTTTCAAAGTCTTCATGAGGAATAGCAATTTCTTTGCTATCAAAGTCTTCAAGGAATGACCAAATTCTTCACCCGAAGAGATACATTTTTAGGGGTTGATATTCTTCGGCATGTCTACACTCACACACATATTAGTCTCTCAACCTATATTCTTAAATCCACCAAAATCACTAAAGGGCACTATTTGCACTTACAATCTCCCCCTTTTTGGTGGTTGATGACAAATACGTTAAGTTTTCAACGAGGATAAAAATATGAAGTGTAAGTACAAAATTTTAGGAATTTAAAAACAAGATATAGAGAAACTCCCCCTGAAGATGTGCATATTTGAGGAATTTGCTTTGGGCTGCAAATGCACATTGAGGATTTATACCATGGAGGACTGTGGTATTCTCTGCCCACCAGAGTTCAAGTCCCAGAATTGACGTTGGTGCTTGCATTTTCCTGGCTTTATTCCAATTCTTCTGATGATGTGCTTTCAGTGGGAGGAGGCGTTCCCGTCGACAATGAAGGCGTCAGTGGCGACTTCATCAATCTCAAGATGATGTGCCGTCTCAGTCTCTCGAAGATGCTCATATGGGTAGGGTGTGCGTGCGTTCGTTCATAGGGGTAAGTGTACGCTCGTGTATGTGAGCGACTTTGATTGTACTCTACTAAAAAAAGTAGTATAGTAGTACATATGAAGCAGTCGCCCACGTCCCACTTGTCGGTCTGTGCGTTCTCCTATGAATATTTTTTAGAACCAGCAGATGCTCTGCCTTTTCATATAAAAGAAGAAGGATTTTCTAGTTAATAAGAAAAACTGGCCAAAAATCGATTCCGGTGCATATGTATGGAGCGGTCGCCTCGGTCCGTCTCCAGAATCTGGTTTCGGTACGATCATTGTCGAGATCTGAATAATGCTTGCACGCGGTATGGATTTACCATGCACCGTAAACGCGTTTGATTGCCTACATACATTAAGTGTTGGGGAACGTTGCATGGGAAAAAAATCTACACACACGAAGACCTATATGGTGATGTCCATCTACGAGAGGAGATTATATTTACGTACCCTTATAGATTGCTAAGTGGGAAGCGTTAAAAAACGCGGTTGATGTAGTGGTACATCTTCGTGATTCAAATCACCGTCGTCCCACGATCCATTCCGATCTAGCGCCGAACGGACGGCACCTCCGCGTTCAGCACACGTACAACTCAATGACGATCTCGGCCTTCTTGATCCAGCAAGAGAGACGGAGAAGTAGATGAGTGATACGTCCATTTTGCATCATGCTTTCATGTTGATATTTATCGCTTTATGGAGTGTTATTATACTTTGTGGAACCTTACTTATGCCTTTTCTCTCTTATTTTGCAAGGTTTATTTGAAGAGGGAGAATACCGGCAGCTGGAATTCTGGACTGGAAAAGGAGCAAGTCCGAGTGCTCTATTCTGCGCAACTCCAAATATCCTGAAAAATCAACGTGGATTTTTTTGGATTTTATAAAAAATACCGGGCGAAAGAAGTGTCAGAGGGGAGCAACCAGGGGCCCACAAGCCTGGTTGCCGTGGCCTACCCCCGTGGCCGCGGCAACAGGGCTTGTGGGCACCCTGGCGGCCCACTGCCCCCTCTTTTGCTATATCATTCGGGAGCTTTTTCGTGGTTTCACCGCCGCCACGAGGCGGAACTTGAGCATATCCAATCTAGGGCTCCGACAGAACGATCCTGCCGGGGAAACTTCCCTCCCGGAGGGGGAAATCTTCGCCTTCGTCATCACCAACACTCCTCTCATCGGAGGGGAGGCATCTTCATCAACATCTTCATCAGCACCATCTCCTTTCCAATCCCTAGTTCATCTCTTGTAACCAATCTCCGTCTCGCGACTCCGATTGGTACTTGTAAGGTTGCTAGTAGTGTTGATTACTATTTGTAGTTGATGCTAGTTGGATTACTTGGTGGAAGAGTTTATGTTCAGATCCTTGATGCTATTCATTACACCTCTGATCATGACTATGATTATGCTTTGTGAGTAGTTACTTTTGTTCCTGAGGACATGGGATAAGTCATGCTAATAATAGTCATGTGAATTTGGTATTCGTTCGGTATTTTGATATGTTGTATGTTGTCTTTTCCTCTAGTGGTGTTATGTGAACTTCGACTACATAACACTTCACCATATTTGGGCCTAGAGGAAGGCATTGGGGAGTAGTAAGTAGATGATGGGTTGCTGGAGTGAGAGAAGCTTAAACCCGAGTCTATGTGTTGCTTCGTAAGGGGCTGATTTGGATCCACTAGTTTAATGCTATGGTTAGACGTTGTCTTAATTATTCTTTCGTAGTTGCGGATGCTTGCGAGAGGGGTTAATCATAAGTGGGATGCTTGTCCAAGTAAGGGCAGTACCCAAGCGCCGGTCCACCCACATATCAAACTATCAAAGTAACGAACGCGAATCATATGAACATGATGAAACTAGCATGACAGAAATTCCCGTGTGTCCCCGGGAGCGTTTTTCCTCTTATAAGACTTTGTTCAGGCTTGTCCCTTGCTACAAAAGGGATTGGGCCACTTGCTGCACCGTTCCTACTACTTGTTACTTGTTACTTTTCGCTTGCTACGATTCACCTCACTACACCATCACTTGTTACCACTACTTTCAGTGCTTGCAGTTATTACCTTGCTGAAAACCGTTTATCAGAGCCTTCTCCTCCTCGTTGGGTTCGACACTCTTACTTATCGAAAGGACTACGATTGATCCCCTATACTTGTGGGTCATCAAGACTCTTTTCTGGCGCCGTTGCCGGGGAGGAAGCGCCTTTGGTAAGGAAACATTTATATACTGTGCTGAAATTTATTGTCACTTGTCACCATGGAGACTGTTCCTCTGAGGAGTTTGTTCGGGGTATCTTCACCACGAACGGAAGCACGAGGAGTTGTTCCTCAACCTGAGGTACCTACTGAAAATATCGTTTATGAAATCCCTTCGAGTATGCTTGAGAAACTGCTGGCTAATCCTTTTACAGGAGATGGATCTTCACATCCAGACTTGCATCTAATCTATGTAGATGAAGTTTGTGGTTTATTTAAGCTTGCAGGTTTGCCCGAGGATCAGGTAAAGAAGAAATTCTTTCCTTTATCTTTGAAGGATAAGGCGTTGACATGGTATAGGCTATGTGATGATATTGGATCATGGGACTACAATCGGTTGAAATTGGAATTTCATCAAAAGTTCTATCCTATGCATTTAGTACATCGTGATCGGAATTATATTTATAACTTTTGGCCTCGTGAGAGGGAAAGCATAGCTCAAGCTTGGGGGAGGCTTAAATCAATGCTATATTCATGCCCCAATCATGAGCTCTCGAGAGAAATTATCACTCAAAACTTTTATGCTCGGCTTTCTCATGAAGATCGTACCATGCTTGACACTTCTTGTACCGGTTATTTTATGAAGAAGGATATTGACCACAAGTGGAATTTATTGGAAAGAATCAAACGTAACTCTGAAGATTGGGAGCTGGAAGAAGGTAAGGAGTCAGGTATGAATTTCCAGTTTGATTGCGTTAAATCTTTTGTTGAAACAAACACTTCTAGAGATTTTAGCGCTAAGTATGGACTTGACTGTGAGATAATAGCTTCTCTATGTGAATCTTTTGCTGCTCATGTTAATCTTCCCAAAGAGAAGTGGTTTAAATATCATCCTCCTGTAGAAAGCAACATAGTCAAAACCAATCTAGTTGAGGAGAAAGTCATTGCTTTTAGTGATCCCGTTGTTCCTTGTGCCTACGCTGAGAAACCACCTTACCCTGCTAGGATAAACAATTATTCTAAAGCTCCAACTGTGATACGTAGGGGTTACATTAGACCACTTGCACCCCCTGAGGAAATTAGAGTTGAACCTAGTGTTGCTATTATCAAATATCTCTTAGCCGAAGACATAGATGGGCATGTTATCAAATTCTGTGAGGACTCCGCTAGAATTGCTAAACCTCACGCGAAAGACAAATTCGGACCTGTAGTTGGCCTGCCCGTTGTTTCTGTCAAGATAGGAGATCACTATTGCCATAGTTTATGTGATATGGGAGCTAGTGTTAGTGCAATACCCCGTTCCCTATATGATGAAATCAAAGATGACATTGCACCTGCTGAGTTAGAACCCATTGATGTCACTATTACGCTAGCTAATAGAGACACTATTTGCCCTCTGGGAATTGTGAGAGACGTAGAAGTCATGTGTGGTAAGACGAAGTATCCTAGTGATTTCCTCATCCTTGGTACTGCACAAGATAGCTTTTGTCCCATCATATTTGGTAGACCCTTTCTCAACACTATCAATACTCACATTGATTGCATTAAACAGACTGTCACTATTAGTTTCGAGGGTGTGTCCCATGAATTTAACTTCTCCAAGTTTGGAAGACAACCCCATGAAAAAGAGTCGTCTGGTAGGGATGAAATCATTGCTCTTGCCTCTATTGCCGTACCTCCTACGGATCCTTTAGAGCAATATCTGCTTGAGCATGAAAATGATATGCATATGGAGGAAAGAGATGAGATAGATAAAATTGTCTTAGAACAATATCCTATTCTCAAGAATAATCTGCCTGTTGAACTGCTTGGGGATCCTCCCCCACCAAAGGGTGATCCTGTGTTCGAGCTGAAACAGTTACCAGATACTCTTAAGTATGCTTATCTTAATGAGAAGGAGATATATACTGTTATTATTAGTGCTCACCTCTCGAATCATGAAGAGAAGAAGTTATTAAAAACTTTGAGGAAGCACCGTGAGGCTATTGGATACACTCTTGATGATCTTAAGGGTATTAGTCCCACTCTATGTCAGCATAAGATTAAAACCGATCCTGATTCTAAGCCAGTTGCTGATCATCAAAGGAGATTAAATCCTAGGATGAAAGAGGTCATGAGAAAAGAAATATTAAAGCTTCTGGAAGGAGGAATCATCTATCCTGTTGCTCATAGTGATTGGGTAAGTCCAGTACATTGCGTACCTAAGAAAGGAGGTATCACCGTCGTTCCTAATGATAAGAATGAACTAATCCCACAGAGGATTATTACAGGCTATAGGATGGTGATAGACTTCCGGAAACTGAACAAGGCAACCAGGAAAGACCATTATCCTTTGCCGTTTATCAACCAGATGCTAGAAAGGCTATCTAAACACACACACTTCTGCTTTCTAGATGGTTATTCAGGTTTCTTGCAAATACCTGTTGCACAATATGAGCAAGAGAAAACCACCTTCACATGCCCCTTCGGTACCTTTGCTTATAGACGCATGCCTTTTGGCTTGTGCAATGCACCAGCCACCTTTCAAAGATGTATGATGGCTATATTCTCTGACTTTTGTGAAAAGATTGTTGAGGTTTTCATGGATGATTTCTCCATCTACGGTTCTTCCTTTGACTATTGCCTCAGCAACCTTGATCGAGTCTTACAGAGATGCAAATATACCAACCTTGTCTTGAACTAGGAGAAGTGCCACTTCATGGTTAATGAAGGCATCGTCTTAGGACACAAAATCTCTAAGAGAGGCATTGAAGTTGATAAGGCTAAGGTTTATGCAATTGAGAAAATGCCTTTCCCCATAGATATTAGAGGTATACGAAGTTTCCTAGGTCATGCTGGTTTCTATAGAAGGTTCATTAAAGACTTCTCTAAGATTTCTAGGCCTCTTACCAACCTCTTGCAGAAGGATGTTCCTTTTGTTTTTGATGAGGATTGTGAGGAAGCTTTCGAAATACTTAAGAAGGCTTTGATAACCGCACCTATTGTTCAACCACCTGATTGGAACTTGCCCTTTGAAATCATGTGCGATGCTAGTGATTATGCTGTTGGTGCTATTCTAGGACAAAGAGTTGACAAGAAGTTGAATGTCGTTCACTACGCTAGTAAAACTCTAGACAGTGCCCAAAGAAACTATGCCACCACAGAGAAGGAGTTTTTAGCAGTCGTGTTTGCATGTGAAAAGTTCAGATCTTATATAGTTGACTCTAAAGTCACTATTCACTCTGATCATGCTTCTATTAAGTACCTCATGGAGAAGAAGGATGCTAAGCCTAGGCTAATCAGATGGGTTCATCTGCTACAGGAATTTGATTTGCATGTTGTTGACCTAAAGGGTGCTGATAACCCTGTAGCAGATAACTTGTCTAGGCTAGAGAATGTCCTTGATGACCCACGACCTATTGATGACAGCTTTCCTGATGAGCAATTGAATGTCATCCGCACTTCACATAGTGCACCATGGTATGCTGATTACGCAAACTATATCGTAGCCAAATACATACCACCCAGTTTCACCTACCAGCAAAAGAAGAAATTCTTCTTTGATTTGAGACACTACTTTTGGGATGATCATCACCTTTATAAGGAAGGAGTAGATGGTGTCATTAGACGTTGTGTGCCTGAACATGAACAGGGACAGATCCTGCAGAAGTGTCATTCCGAGGCCTACAGAGGACACCATGCTGGAGACAGAACTGCTCATAAGGTATTGCAATCAGGTTTCTATTGGCCCACTCTCTATAAGGATGCCCGTAAGTTTGTTTTGTCTTGTGATGAATGTCAAAGAATAGGGAACATCAGTAAGCGTCAGGAAATGCCTATGAACTATTCACTGATCATTGAACCATTTGATGTCTGGGGCTTTGATTATATGGGACCTTTCCCAAGTTCCAATGGGTACACTCACATCTTAGTTGCTGTGGATTATGTCACTAAGTGGGTAGAGGCTATCCCCACTAAGAATGTTGATCACCACACCTCTATTAAGATGCTTAAAGAAGTCATTTCCCAAGATTTTGAGTCCCTAGATATCTGATGATTGATGGCGGTTCACACTTCATTCATGGTGTTTTCCGCAAGATGCTCGCTAAGTATGATGTCAACCATAGAGTTGCATCTCCTTATCATCCTCAGTCTAGTGGTCAAGTGGAGTTGAGTAATAAGAAGATCAAATTGATCTTACAAAAGACCGTCAATAGATCTCGGAAGAATTGGTCTAGCAAACTTGACGATGCACTATGTGCTTATAGGACTGCTTATAAGAATCCCATGGGCATGTCACCATATAAAATGGTTTACGGTAAGGCCTGTCATTTACCTCTTGAGCTTGAACACAAAACTTATTGGGCAATCAAAGAGCTCAACTTCGATTTCAAACTTGCCGGTGAGAAGCGGTTGTTTGATATCAGCTCATTAGATGAATGGAGGGCCCAGGCATATGAGAATGCCAAGTTGTTCAAGGAAAAGGTTAAGAGATGGCACGATAAAAGAATACAAAAACGAGAGTTCAATGTAGGTGACTATGTCCTACTATACAATTCTCGTTTGAGATTCTTCGCAGGCAAGCTCCTCTCTAAATGGGAAGGTCCCTACGTTGTCAAGGAAGTATATCGTTCTAGTGCCATCAAAATCAATAACACGGAAGGTAATTTTCCTAGAGTGGTAAACGGGCAAAGAATCAAGCGTTACATCTCTGGTACTCCCATAAATGTTGAGACCAATATCATCAATATCATAACTCCAGAGGAGTACATAAGGGATGTTTATCAGCCTGTTTCAGACCCTGAAAACCAAGAGGTATCTGTTTCGGTAAGTAATTGGACTCCGAAACTTTTCCAATAGGAAATTTTCTCCGTTTTGCAATTTATGGAAAATTAGAAAAATAAAAAGCAGTCCGGAGAGCGCACGAGGCGGCCACAAGCTTGGTTGCCGCCGCCTCCCCCTGGCCGCGACAATAGGGCTTGTGGGCAGCTCGTGTGCCTCCCGGACTCCGTTTTCTTGCGGAGCACTCCTTCTGGTCCAGAAAAAATCATTAGATATACGCCCGAGGGTTTTGATCTCTGTTTCGCGCAGTTTTCCTCTGTTTTCGTTTCGAGCCTGTTGTCTGCTGCAGATTTAGAGCAAAGATGTCTCAAGAATCTGTTGGGGAGAATAATCTCCCTCAAGTTCATGAAGAAGAAGATGTTGATCTGAAAAGAGTGGAAGTCACGGAAGCCAGGGAAAAAACTAAGGAGAAAACCCAAGCTAGGGAGGAAGCTCAATCTAGGTTCAACATTGAAGACGTTGAAGGAGTAGATTTTCTCCAACCCTTCCTCCACGTGTTGTCTCCTTCCTTGATTGAACTCTTGAGATTTTGTGAAACAACTCGTGCTCGCAATATTTCCCTTTCTTGTGAAGTTGTTTTGCTGGAAAACCATGTCGCAGATCTCAAAGGTATAAATGAAAGATTGATAGCTCTCTTGGAATCAAAGGCAAAGACTACTTCAACAACACCACCACCTTCACCACCAAAGGAAGACAACTAAGCATTGGTATGGGCAATCCCCTTGGCTTTTGCCAAGCTTGGGGGAGTTGCCCTGGTATCGTATCGCCGTTATATCTTTTGCTTTTACCTTTATTTTAGTTCTTTCCTTTTCAGTTTTTGTTTCTTCTTTTAGTGGAATAAGTCTTTAGTGTTTTAGTTTGAGTCTTTTACTTTTGTCACTCTCCCGATGTATTCGAGCTTACGAGCTATATAATAAAGAGTATCTTAGTCAAGGGCTTTGTTTTGTGTCGTGATCAAAAGTATGAAAAGAACGATATCATGAAATATCATGAGATGATCTTATGGAAAGTGATAGATTCACATATAACAAGTATGATGATTGAAACTTGTTGAGAGTAGACCAACATAGACCTCAGTCATTGTTGCAATTAATAAGAAGTAATAAGGAAAGAGAGGTTCACATATAAATATATCATCTTAGACACTTTCTATAATTGTGAGCACTCACCAAACTATTACATGCCTAGAAGTAGATGTTGGACAAGGAAGACAACATAATGAATTGTGTTTGCTTGGTTCCAAACAATGTTATATGATTAGAGATCCCTTAGCATGTGATGATTGCTTCCACCTCATATTAGCCAAAACTCTCGCACCAAGTAGAGATACTACTTGTGCATCCATAAACCTTCAACCCAGTTTTGCCATGAGTGTCCACCATACCTACCTATGGATTGAATAAGATCCCTCAAGTAAGTTGTCATCGGTGCAATAAAAATTTTCTCTCTAATATCTATGATCTATTAGTGTGTGGAAAATAAGCTTTGTACGAACCTGTGATGAGGAAGACATAAAAGCGACAGACTGCATAATAAAGTTCTTTATCACAGGAGGCAATATAAAGTGACGTTCCTCCGCACTAAGAGGACACGCATCCAAACCTCAAAAGTGCATGACAACCTCTGCTTCCCTCTTCGAAGGGCCAATCTTGTACCTTTACTTTTTCCCCTTGTAAGAGTCATGGTGATCTTCACCAATTCCTTATTTAGCCTTTTTCTTGGTGAACGTCATATGCTTGGGAAAGATCTATATTCATATATCAACTTGGAGCTGAGTACTTATGCTTTATTATTGTTGACTTTACCCTTGAGGTAAATGGTTGGGAGGCAAAATTATAAGCCCCTATCTTTCTCTGTGTCCAACTGAAACTTTGATATCATGAGTACCACGTGAGTTGTAACAATTGTGGAAAACAAAAGAGATGATTGAGTATGTGGATTTGCCTTACAAGCTCTCATTTGACTCTTTCTGATAATATGATAAATTACAATTGCTTCAATCACTATGGACTGTTGTTGGCTACTTCTCGGTAAGGTTTTTGTTTCATACTTTGCTTTGTGAAGGAATTGTTACTTTCCCATAAGAATCTCTATGATGCATTGCTGTTCTATGTGTGATCATGATGCCCTCATGTCCGTATTATGTTTTATCGACACCTTCATCCCTAAACATGTGGACATGTTTTGGGTCTTGGTTTTTGCTTGAGGACAAGCGAGGTCTAAGCTTGGGGGAGTTGATACGTCCATTTTGCATCATGCTTTCATGTTGACATTTATCGCTTTATGTACTGTTATTATACTTTGTGGAACCTTACTTATGCCTTTTCTCTCTTATTTTGCAAGGTTTATTTGAAGAGGGAGAATAACGGCAGCTGGATTTCTGGACTGGAAAAAGGAGCAAGTTTGAGTGCTCTATTCTGCGCAACTCCAAATGTCCTGAAAATCAACGTGGATTTTTTTGGATTTTATAAAAAATACCGGGCGAAAAAAGTGTCACACGGGAGCAACCAGGGGCCCACAAGCCTCGTTGCCGCGGCCTACCCCCCTAGCCGCGGCAACAGAGCTTGTGGGCACCCTGGCGGCCCACTGGCCCCCCTCTTTTGCTATATGAAGGGTTTCGTTCCAGAAAGAATCATTCGGGAGCTTTTTCGTGGTTTCGCCGCCGCCAGGAGGCGGAACTTGAGCAGATCCAATCTAGAGCTCCGGCAGGACGATCCTGCCGGGGAAACTTCCCTCCCGGAGGGGGAAATCATCACCAACACTCCTCTTGTCGGAGTGGAGGCATCTTCATCAACATCTTCATCAGCACCATCTCCTCTCCAATCCCTAGTTCATCTCTTGTAACCAATCTCCGTCTCACGACTCCGATTGGTACTTCTAAGGTTGCTAGTAGTGTTGATTACTATTTGTAGTTGATGCTAGTTGGATTACTTGGTGGAAGAGTTTATGTTCAGATCCTTGATGCTATTCATTACACCTCTGATCATGATTATGATTATGCTTTGTGAGTAGTTACTTTTGTTCCTGAGGACATGGGATAAGTCATCCTAATAATAGTCATGTGAATTTGGTATTCGTTTGGTATTTTATATGTTGTATGTTGTCTTTTCCTCTAGTGGTGTTATGTGAACGTCGACTACATAACACTTCACCATATTTGGGCCTAGAGGAAGGCATTGGGGAGTAGTAAGTAGATGATGGGTTGCTGGAGTGACAGAAGCTTAAACCCCAGTCTATGCGTTGCTTCATAAGGGGCTGATTTGGATCCACTAGTTTAATGCTATGGTTAGACGTTGTCTTAATTATTCTTTCGTAGTTGCGGATGCTTGCGAGAGGAGTTAATCATAAGTGGGATGCTTGTCCAAGTAAGGGCAGTACCCAAGCGCCGATCCACCCACATATAAAACTATCAAAGTAACGAACGCGAATCATATGAACATGATGAAACTAGCATGACAGAAATTCCCATGTGTCCTCAGGAGCGTTTCTCCTCTTACAAGACTTTGTTCAGGCTTGTCCCTTGCTACAAAAGGGATTGGGCCACTTGTTGCACCATTGCTACTACTTGTTACTTGTTACTTTTCGCTTGCTACGATTCACCTCACTACACCATCACTTGTTACCGCTACTTTCAGTTCTTGCAGTTATTACCTTGCTGAAAACCGTTTATGAGAGCCTTCTCCTCCTCTTTGGGTTCGACACTCTTACTTACCAAAAGGACTACGATTGATCTCCTATACTTGTGGGTCATCAATGAGTTCTCCGGCAGCGTGACGGTGCACCAGTGGTGGTGATGATCTACTCCTGCAAGGCTCTGCCCGAGCTCCGCAAAAATCCGATCTAGAGGCAAAACTATGTGGAATAGGCTTGAGTTGCACATGGCAAAGTTGTGTCTCAAAAAGCCCTAAACCACCAATATATATAGGAGGAGGGAAGGGGCTAGCCTTGGGGCACAAGGGCCCCAAGGGTGCGCCGGGCAAAGGTGGAGGACTCCTCCTCCTCCTCCAATTCGGTTTGGGAAGGAGGAGTCCTCCTCTTCCTTCCCACCTCCCTCTTTCCTTTTTTTCTTATTTCCTTTGGTATTTTTACTTGTGGCGTGCTGCCTCTTGAGCTTGCATTGGTTTTTCCCTAGAAGAGGAAAGGGTGATGCAGCAAAGGAGCAGTAAGTATTTCCCTCGGTTTGAGAACCAAGGTATCAATCCAGTAGGAGAATCGCGTCAAGTCCAGAGTACGTGCACAAACACAAAAGAACTTGCACCCAACGCTATAAAGTGGTTGTCAATCCCTTCAAGATTGATTGCAAAGTGAGATCTGAAGGCGGAAAGTGCAACGAAGTAAAAGAGTAAGGCTGAAAATATGGTGTGAAGTAGACCCGGGGGCTGATACGTCTCCATCGTATCTACCTTTCCAAACTCTTTTGCCCTTGTTTTGGACTCTAATTTGCATGATTTGAATGGAACTAACCCGGACTGACGCTGTTTTCAGTAGAATTGCCATGGTGTTGTTTTTGTGCAGAAATGAAAGTTCTCGGAACGTCCTGAAAATTTACGGAAAATATTTCTCGAAAATATGAAAAATACGTGCGCGAAGATCCACTGGAGGGGACGGGCTAGTGGGCCACAAGCCCTGACGCCGCGGCCTCCCTCTGGTCGCGGCAACCAAGCTTGTGGGGCTCACGTGGCTCTACCGCCCCCAACTCCAGCGCTATTTATTCCCTTTCGTCCTGGAAAAAAATCAAGAGAGAAGATTTCATCGCGTTTGCGATACGGAGGCGCCACCACATCCTGTTCTTCATGTGGAGGGCAGATCTGGAGTCCGTTTTGGGCTCCGGATCAAGGAGATCGTCGCCATCGTTATCATCAACCTTCTTCCCTCTCCAATTCCATGAAGTTCTTCATCGTTCATGAGTAATGTATTCGTAGGCTCGCTAGGCGGTGATGAGTAGGATGAGATCTATCATGTAATCGAGTTAGTTTTGACGGGGATTGATCCCTAGTATCCACTATGTTGTGAGATTGATGTTGCTACTACTTTGCCATGCTTAATGCTTGTCACTAGAGCCCGAGTGCCATGATTTCAGATATGAAATTATTATGTTGTCACCAATATATGTGTGTTGTAGATCCGATCTTGCAAGTTGTAGTTACCTACTATGTGTTATGACCCGGCAACCCCGGAGTGACAATAACCGGAACCACTCCCGGTGATGACCATACTTGGAGGAGTTCATGTGTTCACCAAGTGCTAATGCGTTGGTCCGGTTCTTTATTAAAAGGAGAACCTTAATATCCCGTAGTATCCATTTGGACCCCGCTGCCATGGGAGGGATGGACAATAGATGTCATGCAAGTTCTTTTCCCTAAGCACGTATGACTACACACGGAATGCATGCCTACATCACATTGACGAACGGGAGCTAGCCACATATCTCTCCGTGTTATAACTGTTGCATGATGAATGTCATCCGACAAATCGCCGACCCATTGCCTACGAGTTTGTCCCACTGCTGCTGTTACTTGTTTTGCTCTGCTGCTGTTACTAGTGTTGCTGCTACTGTTACTCGATTTGTCCTGCTGCTGCTGTCACTACTGTTGCTACTACTCTTACTTGATGCTGCTGTTACTCGCTACTGCTGCTACTTGCTACTGCTGTCACTACTGCTGTTCCTTGCCACTGCTGTTACTCGTTACACTGCTGCTACCTGCTACAATACTTTTTCTGGCACCGTTGACGGGAAAGAATATTTCCCGTCCACGGGCAACTTACTGGCGCCATTGATACAACAGTTAGGAATAGTCTGCCGTCAACATACCGTTTCTGGCACCGTTGCTATCATACCACTTTGCTACTGATACTTTGCTTGCAGACACTAATCTTTCAGGTGTGGTTGAATCGGACACATTCACTGCTAATACTTGAGAATATTCTTTCACTTCCCGTCGTGCGAACCAACAAATTTGGGTTGAATACTCTACCCTCGAAAACTGCCGCGATCCCACGCGCTGGTGGGCTATTGCAAGACAATTTCTAATTGTTGAGCAACTGGAAGCAACTCTTTTCTGGCTCCGTTGCCGTGGAGGCATCAAGCCAGGAATAGTTGCACGTCAACAACATTTTTCTGGCGCCGTTGCCGGGGAAGGATAGCTATATTCTCTGAGTCACTTGGGATTTATATCTACTGATCACTATGAAGAATCTGAAAGATCCAAAAACCAAAGTCTTGCCCTCAACTACGAGGGGAGGTAAGGAACTGCCATCTAGCTCTGCACTTGATTCACCTTCAGTCATGAGTAAGTTTGCGAAAACACCTCCTGCTAGAAATCTTGATATGTCGCCTATGCCTGATACTGCTAGAGATGCTATGCCTGATACTGCTAGAGATGTTATGCCTGATACTGCTATAGATGCTATGTGTGATACTGCTAGAGATGCTATGGCTGATACTGCTAGAGATGCTATGCCTGATACCGCTTTGCCTGATGATGCTAGAGATGCTATGTTGCCTGATGATGATATGCCTGATACTGCTAGAGATACTACTTTGCCTGATATGCCACTAGGGGCATTCCTTGATGCTCATATTGCTAGAGTTACTGCCAATGCTCGTGATGCTTTTGAAACTGTCGATACTATTGAGATAGAACCTGCTTTTGCTCCTGCTAGATCTAGCTCTCCTAGATATGAATTGCCTGATATACCTGAGGGTTATGTTATGGAGGGAGAGATAGATGAGGATTGTCTTGCGTGTAAGGATGCCTATGACGCTGAGAAATTACTTCTCAAGTGGAAGGAAAAATCTCTGAAAGCTAGGATGAAATACGACCCGAAGTTTGCCACTTCACCTATCTTTATCACCGATGAGGATTATGAATTCTCTGTCGACCCTGAGATAATCTCTCTAGTCGAATCTGATCCTTTCCACGGTTATGAGTCTGAGACGGTCGTAGCCCATCTTACCAAACTACACGATATAGCTACTCTTTTCACTAGTGAGGAGAAGATCCGCTACTACTATATCCTTAAGATGTTTCCTTTCTCTCTAAAGGATGACGCTAAAGCCTGGTTCACTTCTCTTGCTCCTGGATGTGTGAGTAGTCCCCATGATATGCTCTATTACTTCTGTGAGAAATATTTCCCTGCCCATAAGAAGCAAGCTGCCTTGCAGGAAATATACAACTTTGCTGAACTCAAAGAAGAGAGTCTCCCACAAGCTTGGGGGAGGCTCATCCAGCTACAGAATGCTATGCCTGATCACCCTCTTAAGAAGAACGAGATACTGGATATCTTCTATAACGGACTTACCGATGCTTCTAGAGACCACTTAGATAGTTGTGCCGGTAGTGTTTTTAGGGAACGAACTATAGAACAAGTTGAGATTCTACTGAATAACATCTTGATCAACGATAATTCTTGGACTATTCCCGAACCACCTCCTAAGCCAACTCCTAAGAAAAGAGGTATTCTATTCCTCAGTCCCGAAGATATGCAGGAAGCCAAGAAATCTATGCAAGAGAAAGGCATTAGATCTGAAGATGTCAAAAATCTACCAACTATCGAAGAGATCCATGGTCTCGATAACCCGATGCAGGTAGTAGAAGTAAATTCTCTGCGTAGGTTTGATGAGAGTGATATTCCTTTTGACAAACATGCTAGCCCATGCTTTGATGAATTTGACAACTTTGTTACCAAACAACAGAGTTTCAATGATTATGTTAGCAGACATTTGGAACAAAGTACTCGTATGCTTAGTCATTTAAGTGCTTGTGTAGACAGAAATGTCAATGATCTGAAGCTTCTGAGTATACATGCCTCTATGATTACTACTCAGGTAGAACAAGTACTTAAAGCTCAGAATGACTTGCTCAATGAATTAAATGACAACTTTGTCAGAGTCATAACTAGAGGAGGCAAAATGACTCAGGAACCTTTGAATCCTGAAGGCCATCTTAAGAGAATTGATCAAGATTCTCAAGGAACTAATGCTGATACACCCAGTCATCCTAAGAAGAAGGATGATAGAAACCTACATGTCAGTCCACCAAATACTGTCACACCTGAAGAACCAAATGATATTTCTGCGTCTGATGCAGAAACACAATCTGGTGATGAACATGAACCTGGTGACAATATGGACATCGATGTTCATAATAATCCTCAACCTAGCAATGATAAGGATGTCGAGATTGAACCTACGGTTAATCCTGATAACCCACAACCAAAGAGATACGGTAAGAATGACTTCACTGCTAGGAAGCATGGTAAAGAAAGGGAGCCATGGGTTCAGATACCTATGCCCTTTCCTCCTAAGCCATCCAAGAAAAAGGATGATGAGGATTTTGAGCGCTTTATTGAAATGTTGAGACCCGTCTTTCTGCAGATGCGGTTAATTCATATGCTCAAAATGTCTCCATATGCCAAGTACATGAAAGATATCGTGACTAATAAACGGAAGATACCAGATCTTGAGATCTCGACCATGCTTGCCAATTACACTTTCAAAGGTGGAACTCCTAAGAAACTTGGTGATCCCGGAGTGCCCACTATACCTTGCTCCATTAAAGGAAACTACGTAAGAACTGCCTTATGTGACCTTGGAGACGGTATTAGTGTTATGACTCTCTCTCTTTATCGTAGACTTGAACTGGATAAGTTGACACCCACTGAAATTTCTCTGCAAATGGCCGACAAATTGCTTTCCCTATCGGCATTTGCGAGGATGTGCCTGTTGTGGTTGCTAACACCACTATCTTAACACACTTTGTTATCTTGGATATTCCCGAGGACGATGCCATGGCTGTCATCCTCGGAAGACCCTTTTTAAACACAGCAGGGGCTATTATAGATTGCAACAAAGGCAATGTCACTTTCCATGTCAACAGTAATGAGCATACCGTGCACTTTCCGAAGAAACGATATCAAGTAAATTGCATCAATGCTATCAAAAAAACTTCATCGATTCTTATTGGGAGCTTTGAATGCCCTATTCCTCGTGTTAAGATGACGTAAGATTTGCTTGTTGGGGAGATTCATATCCCCATTGAGGTGACTTAGTGGCTATTCGACAATTCTCCGTTTCCTTTTGCGATTCGAAAAAGTTTTGTCATGAGGATTTGATCAACCCAATTGACGGATTTCTTTCGATGACCGTGAAATGGATGAGTCAAAGAGTCACATACCTCTGTTTTAAGCTTTCACTTTCTGTTGCTTAGAAAAAAAATGATAGATTTAGTTTAGTTTTCCCTGTTTTCTGTTTTAGCGTCCCGGAGAAAAGTACCCCGAAAATAAAAGTTCTCCGATGGTCCTGAAAATCTAGTATGATTTTTTCTGGAATATTTGAAAAATACTGGGAATAAGAGCTGGCCTGGGGGCCACAATAGTGGGCCACAAGCCCTGTCACCGCGCCCTCCCCCCTGACCGCGGCAACCAAGCTTGTGGGGCCCACAGGGACCCCCTCCACTCATTCCAGCTCCCATCCTCTTCTTCTACCTCCAGAAAAAATCGTTTCGCAGCTCAAACTCGTGTTCTTGCTCATTTGGCTGTGATTTTTGATCTCCTTGCTCAAAGCACCATTCTCCGAACCGTTTTGGGGAAATTACTCCTTGGTAAGTGACTCCTCCATTGGTCCAATTAGTTTTTGCTCTAGTGCTTTATCCTTCACGTATTCTTGCTACCTTGGTGACCCTGTTCTTGAGCTTCAAATGTTGATTTTAGCTGGTCCCAAGTAGTTTTAGCGCGTGATACGGTCTCTAGGCACTAGTAGGAGTAGTTGC
The DNA here is from genome assembly GCF_904849725.1 of Hordeum vulgare subsp. vulgare. Taxonomy (NCBI): domain Eukaryota; kingdom Viridiplantae; phylum Streptophyta; class Magnoliopsida; order Poales; family Poaceae; genus Hordeum; species Hordeum vulgare. Next base: position 484,582,462 of record NC_058520.1, on the reverse strand, counting down.
TACAAGGTGTGGTTGGTCTTTATTCACTTTTCTCTTGAACTTCAAAAATTTCAGCAAAATGACATTATGCTCAGGAGGAAGTTTCGTGGTGGTTCCTCAAGTAAGAAGGGTCCCCGTCTTTCTATTCAGCAGCCCGATCCTTATCAACTAAGGGACGCACCGGTACAACCATGTGAATGGCCTTCTGATGAGTTCATGATCGAAGCAGGCTTCAAGGATGAGTTTGATACACTTGTCCGCAATGCCGGGTTAGAAGAATTCCTCTCAGATAAATGTGAACAATATGCTTTGCTCACTGCCTCATTCGTGCGTAGATTTAAATTTTCAGTTGGTCGTGACTCATCCATACTGTTTGATCTGTATGATAAATCCTACGCCATGGATTTGGAGGATTTCAATAGGATTTGCAAGATACCCGATGGGGGTAATCTTAAAGATCCTGCTAAGTCTTCAGTTAGAGATTTTGTCTCTAGTATAACTGTTGGAGAAACTAGAGACATCACGCAAGCTACCATAGGAAGCATTCATTTCCCTGCCTTGCACTACTTTGCCCTCTTCATAGGTAGATGCATTAACGGCAAGGTTGAACATTGTCACCTATGCGCATCCGACCTTAGTATCCTTAAGAGCGCAGTGACGGGTGACAAAAGCTTCAACATGGGAGCTATTATAGCAAGGAGGCTGAATAAGAATGCTATTGATGGGGATTTCTTTGGCGGCATCTATGCCACTCGCTGAGCAAATTTTCTTGAAGTACCCATCCGCGCAGGAGATCCCCCGCTCCATACAGCTTTCCTTGACCGCGTCGCTATGACACGCTACCAGTTCCTTGAGAGGGATGATGAATCCCTCCTATACCGATTGATATTTAACTGGCAGCGTGTTTTCCATATTACCCTTCCTGCTCCATCTTTCTTTGACTTTCAGGTAAAACGGAGATACTACATAACCATAGGAGAGGCAGAGGAGTATGAGAGGGAGGCGACGGCTGCTCGTCTCCGTGAGGCAGCTATTCAGGCAGTGGGTGCAGCGCTCGCATATAACCCCGATTATGATTTTGGGTTCCGCCACGACCGTCCTTGGGAGTAAACCAAGCTAGGCCAAAAGCCTAAGCTTGGGGGAGTATGTGTTTGCACCAACTTTACATTCATGCTTATGCTTTCACTTTGTTAGCTGGTGTTTACACTTTGCCACTGTATTATCCATGCTGGTTTATTTTTGTTTTCTTGTTTTCTTGTTTTGTGTCCTTTTGAGAAAACCCAAAAAGATTTTCCTTTCTCCTTTTTCTTGTTTGGAGCTTTCCGTGTAAATAGTTTTCTTTTCTTTGGGTCAAGGTAGAAGATATTGGTTACAATGTTTAGTGTCTCTTGCATGCATACCTGTTTAGCTTTCAAAGAGCCATATTACTTTGTCTTCTCCTTTGTGTTTGCCTGCAGATTTCAACTTAGTCCAATGCACGAGCAATCTTATTATTGTTCACATCGTTCGATCGTGCAAGTGAAAGGCAATAATGATGATATATGATGGAGTGACTGAGACTGGAAAAGTTGGTATTAACTCTATCTATTTTGTTTTTGTAAATATGACTAGCTTGTCGTTCCAGATTCAGCTTTGTTGTGAGAGAACCATATTTGCAATGACAACTTAGAGATCATAGTTTCTGATGCCATGCTTAATTAGCTAGAGCTTATAATGGTTTGTCTTGAATGCCAACATAGATTTTGAGATGACTATGATGTAGTATGATAGGATGGTATTCTCCTTTGAATGATTCAAGTGGCTTGACTTGGCGCATGTTCATGCATGTAGTTGAAACAAAATCAACATAGCCTCTATGATGTTCGTGTTCATGGTGATTTATATCCTGTTCATGCTTGCACTCCATGTTAGTCAAACTCATTGCATCTTGATGACTGTTGTTGCTCTCTAGTTGGTCGCTTCCCAGTCTTTTGCTAGCCTTCACTTGTACTAAGCGGAATACTGCTTGTGCATCCACTTCCATAAACCCAATTTTTTTCCATGAGAGTCCACCATACCTACCTATTTGCGGTATCTACCTGCCGTTCCAAGTAAATTTGCATGTGCCATTCTCTAAACCTTCAAGAAATAATCTGTTTTGCATGCCCGAACCGCTCATGTGGTGACAGGGGCTATTGGTATCTTCCATGTTAGGCGTGTTCTCCTCGACATGTGTTTATTCACTGTCATTCACGAGAAAGGGGCCGGTAATTGGAAAGCCCAGTTCCACGCTTAAATCGAAAACATAACTGTAAAACAAGACTCCCACCGGATTGATGTTAGTATGGACGGTACCCGAGGATTCGGCTAGCCGTGGAGTGTGATTGATTGGTGGTGGGGGAGTTAAAACTTTACTTTTCTGTTTGGGAACCGCCTATAGCATGAGTAGCATGGAAGATGTTGAGAACTCTTGGTCATTGCGTTGACAATGAAAGCATGCCACCCAAAATTATTATCTCTGTTTTCAAAGCTTGAGCTCTGACACCTCTGCAAATCAATGCTTCCCTCTGCGAAGGGCCTGTCTATTTATTTTCCTGTTGAGTCATCCTCTTCATATATAAGCGCCAATTAGAGAGCACCTCTGTCATTTTTATGCTTTGCTTTTGATTGATATTGAGTATGACTATGACTGGATCTTCGTTGCTATGAATTACAATATTTAGTCAGCCCTTGATCTTAGAAAGTGCTCTGCAGTTATGTTTTGCGGTCTCAGAAAGAGCTAGCGAGATACCACCTATTCATATTGCTTCATGCTCGTTTTGATTGAATTGTTGGTATCTCAAACGCATTATTATTTGCTCGCTAGCTGATTATGCCATTGATATTAGTTTACCGTGAGACCTTTGTGTCACTTGCTTATGTGGTTAACTTGTGATCTTGCTGAAATTCTGGTTATGAGTTAGACATAGTTGCAACAACAAGATCAAACAGAGTTTGTCAAAGTTTTTCTTTCTCTTTCAGTTTGTCAACTGAGTTGCTTGAGGACAAGGAAGGTTTTAAGCTTGGGGGAGTTGATACGTCTCCATCGTATCTACTTTTCCAAACTCTTTTGCCCTTGTTTTGGACTCTAATTTGCATGATTTGAATGGAACTAACCCGGACTGATGTTGTTTTCAGCAGAATTGCCATGGTGTTATTTTTGTGCAGAAATGGAAGTTCTCGGAACGTCCTAAAAATTTACGGAGAATATTTCTGGAAAATATGAAAAATACCTGCGCAAAGATCCACCGGAGGGGACGGGCCAGTGGGCCACAAGCCCTGACGCCGCGGCCTCTCCCTGGCCGAGGCAACCAAGCTTGTGGGGCCCACGTGGCTTTGCCGCCCCCAACTCCAGCGCTATTTATTCCCTTTCATCCCGGAAAAAATCAAGAGAGAAGATTTCATCGCATTTGCGATACGGAGGCGCCGCCAGTTCTTCATCAAGAGGGCAGATCTCGAGTCCGTTTTGGGCTCCGGATCAAGGAGATCGTCGCCATCGTCATCATCAACCTTCTTCCCTCTCCAATTCCATGAAGCTCTTCATCATTCGTGAGTAATCTATTCGTAGGCTCGTTGGGCGGTGATGAGTAGGATGAGATCTATCATGTAATCGAGTTAGTTTTGACGGGGATTGATCCCTAGTGTCCACTATGTTCTAAGATTGATGTTGCTACTACTTTGCCATGCTTAATGCTTGTCACTAGGTCCCGAGTGCCATGATTTCAGATCTGAAATTATTATGTTGTCACCAATATATGTGTGTTTTAGATCTGATCTTGCAAGTTGTAGTTACCTATTATGTGGTATGACCCGGCAACCCTGGAGTGACAATAACCGGAACCACTCCCGGTGATGACCATAGTTTGAGGAGTTCTTGTGTTCACCAAGTTCTAATGCGTTGGTCCGGTTCTTTATTAAAAGGAGAACCTTAATATCCCATAGCATCCATTTGGACCCCACTGCCACGGGAGGGATGGACAATAAATGTCATGCAAGTTCTTTTCCCTAAGCACGTATGACTGCACACGGAATGCATGCCTACATCACATTGACGAACGGAAGCTAGCCACATATCTCTGCGTGTTATAACTGTTGCATGATGAATGTCATCCGACAAATCGCCGACCCATTGCCTACGAGTTTGTCCCACTACTGTTGTTACTTGATTTGTTCTGCTGCTGTTAAAACTATTGCTGCTACTCATACTTGCTGCTACTGTTACTCGCTTTCTCCTGCTGCTGCTGTCACTACTGTTGCTACTACTGTTACTTGCTGCTACTGTTACTCGCAACTGCTGCTACTTGCTACTGCTGTCACTAATGATGTTCCTTGCCACTGTTGTTACTCGTTACACTGCTGCTACCTGCTACAATACTTTTTCTGGCACCGTTGACGGGAAAGAATATTTCCCGTCCACGGGCAACTTACTGGCGCCATTGATACAACAGTTAGGAATAGTCTGCCGTCAACAGATTGTTTCTGGCACCGTTGCTATCATACCACTTTGCTACTGATACTTTGCTTGCAGACACTAATCTTTCAGGTGTGGTTGAATCTGACACATCCAGCTGCTAATACTTGAGAATATTTTTTCACTTCCCGTCATGCAAACCAACAAATTTGGGTTGAATACTCTACCCTCAAAAACTGCCGCGATCCCACGCGCTGGTGGGCTATTGCAAGACAATTTCTAATTGTTGAGCAACTGGAAGCAGCTCTTTTCTGGCTCCGTTGCCATGGAGGCATAAAGTCAGGAATAGTTGCACGTCAACAGGGGCCATAGTGTTCACTAGAGGCTTCTCACAAACTAGCAAATATTATGGTGGGTGAAAAAATTACTGTCGAGCAATTGATAGAACCGCGCAAAGTCATGACGATATCTAAGGCAATGATCATACATATAGGCATCACGTCCAAGACAGAAGAAACTCAAATAAGATTCATAGATAATCTGATCATAAATCGACAATTCATCGGATCTCGACAAACACACCACAAAAGAAGATTACATCGGATAGATCTCCATGAAGATCATGGAGAACTTTGTATTGAAGATCCAAGAGAGAGAAGAAGCCATCTAGCTACTAGCTATGGCCCCGAAGGTCTATGGTGAACTACTCACGCATCATCGGAGAGGTCATGATGTTGATGAAGAAGCCCTCCGTATCCAAATCCCCCCTCCGGCAGGGCACCAGAACGTGCCCAGATGGGATCTTGCGAGATAGAAGCTTGCGGCGGTGGAAAAGTATTTTTGAGGGTCTCTCGCGCAGTTTTGGAATTTTTCTGAATTTATAGGCGGAAGAGGTAGGGCAGACGTGCCACACGGGGCCCACAAGCCTTCTAGGCGCGCCCCCGTGGCCGCGCCTAGGGGGCTTGTGGCGTCCCCTGCTGGCCCCTGCCTTGGTTCTCAAGTCTGGAGCGTATCGTCTGTTCCGGAAAAAAAATCTTTTCGGAAGTTTTATTCCGTTTGGACACCGTTTAAAATCCTCCTCTGAAAAGGGTCAAAAACATGGAAAAAAAGGAACTGTCACTTGGCACTGAGTTAATAAGTTAGTCCCAAAAAAGATATAAAAGGCATACAAAACATCCAAAGTTTGACAAGATAATAGCATGGAACTATCAAAAATTATAGATATGTTGGAGACGTATCAAGCATCCCCAAGCTTAACTCCTGCTCGTCCTCGAGAAGGGAAGTGATAAAGACTGAATTTTTGATGTGGAATGCTACCTAGCATAGTCGTCCTTTGTAACTTCTTTCATGTGACATGAATGTTCAGATCCGTATGATTCAAAACAATAGTTTGCTATTGACATGAAAACAATAATACTTCAAGCAAACTAGCAAGGTAATCATGAACTTTCGAAATAACAAGGCCAAAGAAAGTTATCCCTACAAAATCATATAGTCTGGCTATGCTCCATCATCCTCACACAACTAATGTAAATCATGCACAACCCCGGTATTGGCCAAGTAATTGTTTTCGCACTCTTACTTTCTCAAACCTTTTTCAACTATCACGCAATACATGAGCGTGCGCCATGGATATAGCACTATAGGTGGAATAGAGTGTGGTGGTGGTTGTGAGACAAAAAGGGAGGAGATGGTCACATTGACTCGGCATATCAAAGGACTATGGAGATGCCCATTAATAGATATCAATGTGAAATGTGACCATCTCATACAAAGGATGCACTAGAGCTATAAGTATGTGAAAGCTCAGAAGGAGAACTAGTGGGTGTGCATCCAACTTGCTTGCTCACGAAGACCTAGGGCAATTTGAGGAATCCCATCCTTGGAATATACAAGCCAAGTTATATAATAAAGATTCCCACTAGTATATGGTGGTGATAAAGCAAGAAGCTCTCAATCATCAAGAACATGGTGCTATTATGAAGCACAAGTGTGGAAAAAGATAGTAGTATTGTCCCTTTTTTTGGGCTCTTGGGCCTCTCTTTTTCTCTCTGTTTTTTTGGGCTCTTTGGCCTTTTTTCCTCACATGGGACAATGTTCTAATAATTATGATCATCACACTTTTATTTACTCACAGCTCAAAGCTTAGAACGATGATGACTCTATAGGAAATGCCTCCGGCAGTGTACCGGGATGTGCAACGATCTAGCTTGGCGTATGACGTTGAAACATCTCGCTAGCTATCTTACGATCATGCAATGGCAATATGAGAGTGATGGAACAAGTCATGAGATGGAACGGTGGGAGTTGCATGGTAATATATCTCGGAATGGCTATGAAAATGCCATAGTAGGTAGGTGTGGTGGCTGTTTTGAGGAAGGCATATGGTGGGTTTGTGCACCGGCGAAAATTGCGCGACACTAGAGAGACTAGCAATGGTGGAAGGTGAAAGTGCATCTATACCATGGACTCACATTAGTCATGAAGAACTCACATACTTGTTGCGAAAGTTTTTATTAGTAATCCAAACAAAGTGCTAAACGCATACTCCTAGGGGAAGGGTTGGTAGGTGTAAACCATCGCGCGACCCCGACCGCAACACAAAGGATGACAATCAATAGATCAATTATGCTCCGACTTCCTAACATAGCGATTCACCATACGTGCATGTTACAGGAATCACTAACCTCAACACAAGTACTTCTAGATTCACAACACCCTACTAACATAACTCTTAATATTACCAAATCCACGTCTCAAAACTAATTGAGAGGAATCAAACTTCTATTTCTACTCAATGCACATGAAGATGGAAGTTTTTGTATCCTCTTTGGGTACCTATCACCTTTGGGACTACTTTCATAGCACAAGCCAACTACCAAGTTACGCACCGCCGTCCTCTAAAACATCTAAGTGAAGCACACATAGAAAAATTATCTAGCTCAAATGATATAAGTGAAGCACAATGAGCATTCTAGCAAATTCACGATGAGTGCATGTCTATCTCAAAAGGTGTGCAACAAGGATGATTGTTACACAACAAAAAGAAAAGACTCCTACGATACAAGACGCTCCAAGCAAAACACATATCATGTGGTGAATAAAAATATAGCTCCAAGTAATGTTACCGATGGATTGAAGACGAAAGAGGGGATGCCTGATACGTCCATTTTGCATCAAGTTTTCATGTTGATATTTATCGCTTCTGGGGCTGTTATTTCACTTCACGGTACAATTCTTATGCCTTTTCTCTCTTATTTTGCAAGGTTTACATGAAGAGGGAGAATGCCGGCTGCTGGAATTATGACCTGAAAGTGGAGCAAAGTTGAGATACCTATTCTGCGCAACTCCAAACGCCGTAAAAATCAACGAGGATGTTTTTCTTGATTTATAAAAACTACTGGGCCGAAGAAGTGCCAGAGGGGCGCGTGCAGGTGCCCACAAGCCTGCACGACGCGGCCACCCCCAGGCCCCGCCATGAGGGCTTGTGGGCAGCCTGCTGGCCCACTGGCCCCCCTCTTCTGCTATATGAAGGGTTTCGTCCAGAAAAAAATCAAGGAGGAGCTTTTTCGTGGTTTCGCCGCCGCCACGAGGCGCAACTTGAGCAGAACCAATCTAGAGCTCCGACAGGACAATCATACCGGGGAAACTTCCCTCCCGGAGGGGGAAATCGTCGCCATCGTCATCACCAACACTCCTCTCATCGGAGGGGACTCGTCACCATCAACATCTTCATCAGCACCATCTCATCTCCAAACCCTAGTTCATCACTTGTAACCAATCTCAGTCTCGCGACTTCGATTGGTACTTGTAAGGTTGCTAGTAGTGTTGATTACTCTTTGTAGTTGATGCTAGTTGGATTGTTTGGTGGAAGAGTTTATGTTCAGATCCTTGATGCTACTCATTACCTCTCTGGTCATGAATATGATTATGCTTTGTGAGTAGTTACTTTTGTTCCTGAGGACATGGGATAAGTCATGCTAATAGTAGTCATGTGAATTTGGTATTCCTTCGGTAATTTGATATGTTGTATGTTGTTTTTCCTCTAGTGGTGTTATGTGAACGTCGACTACATAACACTTCACCATTATTTGGGCCTAGAGGAAGGCATTGGGAAGTAGTAAGTAGATGATGGGTTGCTAGAGTGACAGAAGCTTAAACCTTAGTTTATGCGTTGCTTCGTAAGGGGCTGATTTGGATCCACTAGTGTAATGCTATGGTTAGACTTTGTCTTAATTCTTCTTTCGTAGTTGCGGATGCTTGCGAGAGGGGTTAATCATAAGTGGGATGCTTGTCCAAGTAAGGGAAGTACCCAAGCGCCAGTCCACCCACATATCAAAATATCAAAGTAACAAACGCGAATCATATGAACATGATAAAAACTAGCATGACAGAAATTCCCGTGTGTCCTCGGGAGCGTTTTTCCTCCTATAAGACTTTGTCCAGGCTTGTCCCTTGCTACAAAAGGGATTGGGCCACTTTGCTGCACCGTTGCTACTTTTTTTTATTGTTGCTTGCTACGAATCATGTCACCACACAATCACTTGTTACTGACAATTTCAGTGCCTGCAGATTTTACCTTGCTGAAAACCACTTGTCAGATCCTTCTCCTCCTCGTTGGGTTCGACACTCTTACTTATCGAAAGGACTACGATTGATCCCCTATACTTGTGGGTCATCAATGCCTTCCCGGGGCATCCCCAAGCTTAGGATTTTTGGTGTCCTTGAATTTGGCTTGGGATGCCTTGGGCATCCCCAAGCTTGAGCTCTTTCCATTCTTTATCATTTTGTCCATGAGAACATCACCCAAAACTTGAAAACTTCACAACACAAAACTGAAATAGAAACTTGTGATATCATTAGCACAAGAAAACAAACTACCACCTCTTTAGGTACTGTAGCAATTTTGATTTCTATTTATATTGGTGTTATATTACTGTATTATCACTTTTCCATGGCTAGTACTCCCCGATACTATCCATAGTTTCATCAAAACAAGCAACCAACTCAACAAAAACAGAATATGTCAAAAACAGACCAGTCTGTAGAAATCTGTATACTTCATATACTTCTGCTACCTCAAAAATTCTGAAAAATTACGACTGCCTGGGAAAAAGGCCTATCAACCACCAGCAAAACGAATCAACTCAAAAGCTCTTTCTGAATCAAAATGAAAAATAATCTTGTGAGCGAAAAGTTTATGTCTTTTTCCAGCAGGATTAAACAACCATCACCAAGACTAGTCATAAAGGTTTTGCTTGGCTCAAACACAATAAGAAACACAAAAGACACTATCATAACAGAAATATGATGGTGTGGACGCAATAAAACAGAAAGAAAAAAGATAAATTCATTGGGTTGCCTCCCAACAAGCGCTATTGTTTAACGCCCTTAGCTAGGCATAAAGCGATAGAATCACGTATCGTCGTCTTTGGTGCTCAAACCATAAGTAGCCCTCATCATAGATTCATAAGGCAATCTTATTTTCTTTCTAGGAAAATGTTCATGCCCTTCTTTAAAGGAAATTGAAATCTAATATTCCCTTCCTTCATATCGATGATAGCACCGATAGTCCTTAGGAAAGGTCTACCAAGAATGATAGGGCATGTAGGATTGCAATCAATGTCAAGCACAATGAAATCCACGGGAACATAGTTCCTATTTGCAATAATAAGAACATCATTGATCCTTCCCATGGGTTTCTTGACAGTAGAATCCGCAAGATGCAAATTAAGAGAACACTCCTAATTCTCATTAAAACCCAGAACATCACATAAAGACTTTGGAATTGCGGAAACACTAGCACCCAAATAACACAAAGCATTGCATTCATAGTTTTTGATTTTGATTTTGATAGTAGGTTCCCACTCATCATGAAGCTTTCTAGGGATATAAACTTCCAATTCAAGTTTCTCTTCAAGAGATTCTATCATAGCATCGACGATATGATCCGTAAAGGCCTTGTTTTGGCTATAAGCGTGTGGAGAGTTTAGCATGGATTGCATCAAGGAAATGCATTCAATCAAGGAGCGACTATCATAATTGAATTCCTTGAAATCCAAAGTAGTAGTTTCATTACTACCCAAGGTTTTAATATCTTCTACTCCACTTTCAATGCTTTTAGCATCAAGATAGATGGACTCCGAATCATTCGGGTGTTTTTCAACCAAAGTAGATTCATATCGAGCCCCATCATCATTAGGTTTGACACAAGAAAACAAAGATTTAATGGGAGTCACACCAAGCACTTTAAGATCTTCGTGATTCTTATCACAAGAACACGCCTTTTTAAGCCATTCATGTCTAGCACGAATTTGGGAGGTTCTCTCTTTGCTCTCACTCATGGAAACACGCATAGCTTTCAAAGTTTCATCCATATTGATCTGGGGAGGGGCACATCTAACTTTCAAAGCATCAATATCACTAGACATTCTATCAACGCTCCTAGCCAAATCGTCAATTTTGAGTAGTTTTTCCTCTATGGACGCATTGAAAATCTTTTGTGAGTTGATAAACTCTTTGATATTACTCTCTAGATCAGAGGGTAATCTATTGTAATTTCCATGAGTATTGTTGTAGGATTTGCCAAAGTTATTAGAGGGGTTACTAGGAAAAGGCCTAGGAACATAGTTTCCTCTAAAAGCATTGTTGTTGCCAAAATTATTCCTACCAACAAAATTAACGTCCAAGCTAGCGTTTCTACTCTCAATCAAGGAAGACAAGGGCATATCATTAGGATCTAAAGGAGCACTTCTACTAGCAACCAAATTCATTAAGTCATCCATCTTAGCATTTAATGAGTTAATTTCTTCTATAGCGTGTACCTTTTTACTAGTAGGTGACCTTTGAGTGTGCCACTGAGAGTAGTTCGTCATGATATTGTCTAGGAGTTTTGTGGCTTCTCCTAACATGATTTCCATGAACGTTCCACTTGAGGCGGAGTCCAATATATTTCTAGAAGCGAAATTCAAGCCAACGTAGAAGATTTGTATAATCATCCAAAGACTCAAGCCATGAGCGGGACAATTTCTAATCATCAATTTCATTCTCTCCCAAGATTGTGCAACATGTTCATGATCAAGTTGCTTAAAATTCATGATATCATTACGAAGAGAGATAATCTTAGCCGGCGGAAAATACTTGGATATATAAGCATCTTTGCACTTGTTCCAAGAATCAATACTATTGTTGGGCAAAGACGAAAACCAAGTTTTTGCTCGATCTCGCAACGAGAACGGAAAAAGCTTCAATTTAATCACATCATTATCCACATCTTTCTTCTTTTGCATATCACAAAGCTCAATGAAGGTATTAAGATGGGATGCGCCATCTTCACTAGGAAGGTCAGAGAATTTCTCTTTCATAACAAGATTCAGCAAAGCAGCATTGATTTCGTATGATTCCGCACTAGTGGCGGGAGCAATCAGAGTACTAATAAAGTCATTATTATTAGTATTCTAGAAGTCACAAAGTTTGGTGTTTTCAGCCATGGTGACTTCAGCAAGCAAGCAAGCACACAAGCGAACAGAAAGCAAGCGAGAGAAAAGGGCGACCGAAAAAGGCAAACGAAAAAGGCAAATATTTTTGTAATTTTTTGTTTTTCAGAAGTGGGGGAGAGGAAAATGAGAGGAAAAAAAGTAAATGCAAGAGATGAGTTTGCAACACTTACTTGGATGAGTTCTTGACTTGATCCTCCCCGGCAACGGCACTAGAAATCCTTCTGCTGCCTCTTGAGCCTGCGTTGGTTTTTCCCTTGAAGAGGAAAGGGTGATGCAGCACAGGAGCAGTAAGTATTTCCCTCAGTTTGAGAACCAAGGTATCAATCCAGTAGGAGAATCGCGTCAAGTCCAGAGTACCTGCGCAAACACAAAAGAGCTTGCACCCAACGCTGTAAAGGGGTTGTCAATCCCTTCAAGATTGAGTGCAAAGTGAGATCTGAAGGCGGAAAGTGCAACGAAGTAAGAGAGTAAGGCTAAAAATATGGTGTGAAGTAGACCCGGGGGCCATAGTGTTCACTAGAGGCTTCTCTCAAAATAGCAAATATTACGGTCAGTGAACAAATTACTGTCGAGCAATTGATAGAACAACGCAAAGTCATGACGATATCTAAGGCAATGATCATACATATAGGCATCACGTCCGAGACAAGTAGATCGATACTTTCTGCATCTACTACTATTACTTCACACATCGACCGCTATCCATCATGCATCTAGTGTATTGAGTTCATGACAAACAGAGTAACGCTTTAAGCAAGATGGCATGATGTAGAGGGATAAACTCAAACCAATGATGAAAACCCCATCTTTTTACCCTTGATGGCAACATGATGCGTGCCTCGCTACCCGTTCTGTCACTTGGTGAGGTCACCGCACAGTATGAACCCAAAACCAAGCACTTCTCCCATTGCAAGAATCATAGATCAAGTTGGCCAAACAAAACCCACAACTCAAAGAGAATTACAAGGATATGAAATCATGTATATAAGAGATCAGAATAAACTCAAATAAGATTCATAGATAATTCGATCATAAATCCATAATTCATCGTATCTCGACAAACACACCGCAAAAGAAGATTACATCTGATAGATCTCCATGAAGATCATGGAGAACTTTATATTGAAGATCCAAGAGAGAGAAGAAGCCATCTAGCTACTAGCTATGGACCCGAAGGTCTATGGTGAACTACAAACGCATCATCGGAGAGGTCATGGTGTTGATAAAGAAGCTTGCAGTGGCGGAAAAGTAATTTTGTGGGTCTCTCGCGCAGTTTTTGGAATTTTTCTGAATTTATAGGCGGAAGAGGTAGGGAAGACGTGCCACAGGGGGCCCACAAGCCTTCTAGGCGCGCCCCCTGGCCGCGCCTAGGGGGCTTGTGGGGTCCCCTGCTGGCCCCTGCATTGGTTCTCAAGTCTGGCGCGTATCTTCTATTCCGGAAAAATCTTTTCGAAAGTTTTATTCCATTTGGACACCGTTTAAAATCCTCCTCTGAAAAGGGTCAAAAACACGGAAAAAACAGGAACTGGCACTTGGCACTCAGTTAATAAGTTAGTCCCAAAAAAGATATAGAAGGCATACAGAACATCCAAAGTTTGACAAGATAATAGCATTGAACTATCAAAAATTATAGATACGTTGGAGACGTATCATGGCGCCATAGCCCTCTTGGGCTGGCTCCACCAGCCCACTAAGGACTTGGTGCGCCACCCTAAGGCCTGTTGGAAATATGCCCTAGAGGCAATAATAAATTAGTTATTATTATATTTCTTTGTTCATGATAATCGTTTATTATCCATGCTATAATTGTATTGAATGAAAACATAGACAAAAACATGTCCCTAGCAAGCCTCTAGTTGGCTAGCTAGTTGATCAAGGATAGTCAAGGTTTTCTGACTATGTGCAAGTGTTGTTGCTTGATAACTAGATCACATCAATAGGAGAATCATGTGATGGACAAGACCCAAATTATAAACGTAGCATGTGATCGTGCTATTTCGTTGCTATTATTTTCTGCGTGTCAAGTATTCATTCCTATGACCATGAGATCATGTAACACACTGGCACCGGAGGAATACCTTGTGTGCGTCAAACGTCGCAACGTAACTGGGTGACTATAAAGGTGCTCTACTGGTATCTCCGAAGGTGCCCGTTGATTTAGTATGGATCAAGACTGGGATTTGTCACTCCGTGTGACGGAGAGGTATCTCGGGGCCCACTCGGTAATACAACATCACATATAAGCCTTGCAAGCAATGTGACTCAACTGTGAGTCACGGGGATCTTGTATTATGGAACGAGTAAAGAGACTTGCCCGTAACGAGATTGAAATAGGTATGCGGATACCGACGATCGAATCTCGGGCAAGTAACATACCGAAGGACAAAGGGAATGACATACGGGATTATATAAATCCTTGACACTGAGGTTCAACCGATTAGATCTTCGGAGAATATGTAGACTCCAATATGGGCATCCAGGTCCCGCTATTGGATATTGACCAAGGAGTGCCTCGGGGCATGTCTACATAGTTCTCGAACCCGCAGGGTCTGCACACTTAAGGTTCGATGATGTTTTAGTATAGTTGAGTTATATGTGTGGTTACCGAATGTTGTGCGGAGTCCCGGATGAGATCACGGATGTCACGAGGGTTTCCGAAATGGTCCAGAAACGAAGATTGATATATAGGATGGTTTCATTTGGTTACCGGAAGGTTTTCGGGCATTACCAACATTGTACCAGGAGTGATGAATGGGTTCCGGAAGTTCACCGGGAGGGGGCAACCCACCCGGGGGAAGCCCAATGTCCTTAGGGGTGGCGCACCAGCCCTTAGTGGGCTGATGGGATAGCCCAAGAGGTCCTATGCGCCAAGAGAAGAAAACTAAAGAAAGAAAAAAAGGGGAGGTGGGAAGGAACAGAAGGACTCCACTTTCCAATCCTAATTGGAGTATGAATCCTCCTCTCCTCCTGGCCGGCGCACCCTTGAGGGCTTGGCCCTCAAGGCAAGCCTCCTCCCACTCCCTCCTATATATACTGGTGATTTAGGGCTGAGTTGAGACAACTTTTTCCACGGGCGACTCAGATCTAGACACCATAGTTCTTCCTCTAGATCGTCACCATCATCGGAGCGCCGTCACGCTACCGGAGAACTCATCTACTTCTCCGTCTTGCTTGCTAGATCAAGAAGGCCGAGATCATTGTTGAGCTGAACGTGTGCTAAACGCGGAGGTGCTGTCCGTTCGACGCTAGATCGGAACGGATCGTGGGACGGATCGCGAGACGGTTTGTGGGGCAGATCAAGGGACGTGAGTACGTTCCACTACATCAACCGCGTTTCTTAACACTTCCAGCTGTGCGATCTACAAGGGTACGTAGATCCTAATCTCCTTTCGTAGATGGACATCACCATGATAAGTTTTCGTGTGCGTAGGAATTTTTTTGTTTCCCATGCAACGTTCCTCAACAGTCGTATCAGAGCTAGGTTCATGCGTAGATGTTATCTCGAGTAGAACACAAAGGGTTTTGTGGATGGTGATGTTCGATTTACTGCCCTCCTTAGTCTTTCCTCGATTCGGCGATATTGTTGGATTTAAGCAGCCTGGACCGACATTATTCGTACGCTTATGAAAGACTGGTTTCATCGATTGACATGCAACCTCGTTGCATAAAGATGACTAGCGGTTGTTGGTTTCTTCAACTTTAGTTGAATTGGTTTTGACCGAGGCGGTCCTTGGAGAGGTTAAATAGAAATTTGCACATCTCCGTTGTGTTTTTTGCGTAAGTAAGATGCGATCATACTAGATTCCCATAGCAGCCACGTAAAACATGCAACAACAAATTAGAGGACGTCTAACTTGTTTTTGCAGGGTATGCTTGTGATATGATATGGCCAATGACGTGATGTGATATATTGGATGCATGAGATGATCATGTTGTAATAGTTAATATCGACTTGCACGTCGATGGTACGGCAACCGACAGGAGCCATAGGGTTGTCTTTAAACTAACGTTTGTGTTCGCAGATGTGTTTACTATATTTCTAGGAAGTAGCTTTAGTAGTAATAGCATAAGTAGCACGAACCCCTCGATGGCGACACATTGATGGAGATCATGATGATGGAGATCATGGTGTGGCGCCGGTGACAAGAAGATCGTGCCAGTGCTTTGGTGATGGAGATCAAGAAGCATATGATGATGGCCATATCATGTCACTTATGAATTGCATGTGATGTTAATCGTTTTATGCACCTTATTTTGCTTAGAACGACGGTAGCATTATGAGGTGATCTCTCACTAAAATTTCAAGACGAAATTGTGTTCTCCCCGACTGTGCACCATTGCTACAGTTCATCGTTTCGAGACACCACGTGATGATCGGGTGTGATGGACTCAACGTTCACATACAATGGGTGCAAAACAGTTGCACACGTGGAACACTCGGGTTAAGATTGACGAGCCTAGCATGTACAGACATGGCCTCGGAACAGATGAGACCAAAAGGTCGAGCATGAATCGTATAGTTGATATGATTAGCATAGAGATGCTTACCACTAAAACTATTCTCAACACACGTGATGATCGGACTTGAGTAAGTGAATTTGGATCATGTACCACTCAAATGACCAGAGAGATGTACTTTTTGAGTGGGAGTTTGTTAAGTAATTTGATTAGTTAAACTCTAATTATCATGAACATAGTCAAAAGTTCTTTGCGAATTATGATGTATCTTGCGCTATAGCTCTACTATTTTTTATATGTTCCTAGAGAAAATTTAGTTGAAAGATGATAGTAGCAACTTTGCGGATTGAGTCCGTAAAACTGAGGATTGTCCTCATTGCCGCGCAGGAGGCTTATGTCCTTAATGCACCACATGGTGTGCTGCACCTCGAGCATCGTCTGTGGATGTTGCGAACATTTGACATACACGTTTTTGATGACTACGTGATAGTTTAGTGCGTAATACTTAATGGCTTAGAAGCAAGGCGTCGAAGACGTTTTGAAACGTCACAGAACATAAGAGATGTTGTAGGAGATGAAATTGATATTTTATGCTCGTGCCCTTGTTGAGAGGTAAGAGACCTCCGACAAGATTCTTTGTCTGCAAAGTAAAGGAGAAAAACTCAATCGTTGAGCATATGCTCAGATTGTCTAAGTACAACAATCGCTTGAATCAAGTGGGAGTTAATCTTCCAGATGAGATAGTGATGGTTCTCCAAGGTCACTGCCACCAAGCTCCTAGAGCTTCGTGATGAACTATAACATATCAAGGATAGAAATGATGATCCTTGAGCGATTCGCAATGTTTGACACCGCAAAAGTAGAAATCAAGAAGGAGCATCAATTGTTGATGGTTAGTAAAACCACTAGTTTCAAGAAGGGCAAGGGCTAGAAGAGATACTTCATAAAACGGCAAACTAGTTGATGCTCTAATGAAGAAACCCAAGATTGAACCCAAACCCGAGACTAAGTGCTTCTATTATGAGGGGAACGGTCACTGGGACGGAGCTACCCTAGATACTTGGTAGATAAGAAGGCTGGCAAAGTCGACAAAAGTATATTTGATATACATGATATTGATGTGTACTTTACTAGTACTCCTAGTAGCACGAGGGTATTGGACACCGGTTCGGTTGCTAAGTGATTAGTAACTCGAAATGATAGCTACGGAATAAACGGAGACTTGCTAAAGGCGAGGTGACGATAAGTGTTGGAAGTGTTTCCAAGGTTGATGTGATCAAACATCGCACACTCCCTCTACCATCAGGATTGGTGTTAAACCTAAATAATTGTTATTTGGTGTTTGCGTTGAGCATGAACATGATTAGATCGTATTTATCGAAATACGATTATTCATTTAAAGAGAATAATGGTTGTTCTATTTGCTTGAATAATTACATTCAATGGTTTATTGAATGTCGATCGTAGTGTTACACATGTTTATAATATAAGTGCCAAAAGATACAAAGTAATAATGATAGTACCACTTACTTGTGGCACTGCTGCTTGAGTCATGTTGGTGTAAAGTGCATGAATAAGGTCCATGCTAATGGATCTTTGTACTCACTCATTTTTGAAACGTTTGAGACATGCAAACCATACCTGTTGGTATAAACGCATGAAGAAACTCCATGCGGATGGATCGTTTGGATTCACTTGATTTTGAATCACTTGAGACATGCAAAATCATACCACATGGAACAAGAAAGTAACTTGTTGGATGCAAATTTTTTTTGATGCGTGCAGTCTAATGAGTGCTGAGGCACGCAGTGGATATTGTTATGTTCTTACTTCACTGATGATTTGAGTAGATACATGAGTGTTTACTTGATGAATCACCAGTCTAAAATATTGAAAAGTTCAAAGTTATTTCAGAGTGAAGATCATCGTGACAAGAGGATAAACTGTCTACGATATGATCATAGAAATGAATATTTGAGTTGCGAGTTTTGTTACACAATTAAGACAATGTGGAAATAGTTTCACAGTTCATGCGACCTAGAACACCATAGTGTGATGGTGTGTACGAACGTCATAGCCGCACCCTATTTGATATGGTGCATACTATGATGTTTCGTATCGAATTACCACTATCGTTTATGGCTTATGCATTAGAGACAACTACATTCACTTTAAATAGGGCACCACATATTTCCTTTGAGATGACACAGTATAGACTATGGTTTGGAGAAACCTAAGTTGTCATTTCTTAAAAGTTTGGGGCTGCAATGCTTATGTGAAAAAGCTTCAGTCTGATAAGCTCGAACCCAAAGCTGATAAATGCATCTTCATAGGATATCCAAAACAGTTGGATACATCTCCTATCTCAGATCCGGAAGCAAAGTATTTGTTTTTCTAGAAACGGGTCCTTTCTCGAGGAAATGTTTCTCTCGAAAGAATTGAGTGGGAGGGTGGTGGAACTTGATGAGGTTAGTGAACAGTTACTTCAACCAGTGTGTAGCAGGGTACACGAAGATGTTCATGTGCCACCTACACCAATTGAAGTGGAAACTAATGATGGTGATCATTGAGCTTCGGATCAAGTTACTACAAACCTCGTAGGTTGACAAGGTCGCGTACTACCACAGAGTGGTACGTGACCCTGTCTTGCAGATCATGTTGTTGAACAACAATGAACCTACGATCTATGGAGAAGCGATGGTGGGCCCTGATTCCGACAAATGGCTGAAGGCCATGAAATCCGAGAGAGGATCCATGTATGAAGACAAAGTGTAGACTTTGAAAGAACTACTTGATGGTAGTAAGACTATTAAAGTAAAGATGGATCTTTAAAAGGAAGACAAACGATGATGGTGAAAAATCACTATTAAGAAAAGCTCGACTTGTCGCAAGGATATTTCTGACAAAGTTCAAAGAGTTGACTATGGTGAGACTTTCTCACTCGTATCGATGCTAAAAGTTTGTTGGAATTATGTTAGTAGTTGCTGCACTATTTATGAAATATTGCACATAGGATGTCAAAACATTGTTTCCTCGACGGTTTCCTTGAGGAAAGGTTGTATGTGATACCACGAGAAGGTTTTGTCAATCCTAAGGATGCTAATAAGTATGCAAGCTCCAGTGATCCTTCTATGGAATGGTGAAAGCATCTCGGAGTTGGAATATACGCTATGATGAGATGATCAAAGCTTTTGGCTTTGTACAAGGTTTATGAGAAACTTGTATTTCCAAAGAAGTGAGTGGGAGCACTATAGAATTTTTGATAAGTATATGTGGTTGACATATTGTAGTTCGGAAGTAATGTAGAATTTCTGTGAAGCATAAAGGGTTGTTTGAAAGGAGTTTTTCAAAGGAAAACCTGGATAGAGCTACTTGAACATTGAGCATCAAGATCTATAGAGATAGATCAAAATGCTTAATAGAACTTTCAGTGAAATGCATGCCTTGACAAGTTTTTGAAGGAGTTCAAAATAGATCGGCAAAGAAGGAGTTCTTGGTTGTGTTGTAAGGTGTGAATTTGAGTAAGACTCAAAAGCCCGACCACGGCAGAAGAAAGAGAAAGGATGAAGGTCGTTCACTATGCCTTAGCCATAGACTCTAAAGTATGCCATGTTGTGTACCGCACCTAGTGTGTGCGTTGCCACAAGTCTGTTAAAAGGTATAGAGAGTGATACAAGATTAAATCACTGAACATCAGTCAAAGTTATCCTTAGTAACTAATGGACTAAGGAATTTTTCTCGATTATGGAGGTGGTTAAAGAGTTCGTCATAAAGGGTTACGTCGATGCAAGCTTTGACACTAATACGAATAACTATGAGTAGTAAAACGGATTCGTATAGTAGAGTAGGTATTTGGAGTATTTCCGAATAGCACGTAGTAGCAGCATCTACAAGATGACATAAAGATTTGTAAAGCACACACGGATCTGAAAGATTCAGAACCGTTGACTAAAACCTCTCTCACGAGCAAGACGTGATCAAACCCCAGAACTGTATGGGTGTTAGATTCGTTAAAATCACATGGTGATGTGAGCTAGATTATTAACTCTAGTGCAAGTGGGAGACTGTTGGAAATATGCCCTAGAGGCAATAATAAACTAGTTATTATTATATTTCTTTGTTAATTATAATCGTTTATTATCCATGATATAATTGTATTGACTGAAAACATAGATACATGTGTGGATACATAGCCAAAACAATGTCCTAGCAAGCCTCTAGTTGGCTAGCCAGTTGATCAAGGATAGTCGAGGTTTTCTGACTATGTGCAAGTCTTCTTGCTTGATAACTAGATCACATCATTACGAGAATCATGTGATGGACAAGATCCAAATTATAAATGTAGCACGTGATCGTGTTATTTTGTTGCTATTGTTTTCTGCGTGTCAAGTATTCATTCCTATGACCATGAAATCATGTAACTCACTGGCACCGGAGGAATACCTTGTGTGCATGAAATGTCGCAACGTAATTGGGTGACTATAAAGGTGCTCTACAGGTATCTCCGAAGGTGTCCGTTGAGTTAGTATGGATCAAGACTGGAATTTGTCACTCCGTGTGACGGAGAGGTATCTCGGGGCCCACTCGGTAATACAACATCACATATAAGCCTTGCAAGCAATGTGACTCAAGTGTGAGTTACGGGGATCTTGTATTACGGAACGAGTAAAGAGACTTGCCGGTAACGAGATTGAAATAGGTATGCAGATACCGACGATCGAATCTCGGGCAAGTAACATACCGAAGGACAAAGGGAATGACATACGAGATTATATGAATCCTTGACACTGAGGTTCAACCGATAAGATCTTCCGAGAATATGTAGGATCCAATATGGGCATCCAAGTCCCGCTATTGGATATTGACCGAGGAGTGCCTTGGGGCATGTCTACATAGTTCTCGAATCCGCAGGGTCTGCACACTTAAGGTTCGATGATGTTTTAATATGGTTGAGTTATATGTGTGGTTACTGAATGTTGTTCGGATTCCCGGATGAGAACACGGACGTCACGAGGGTTTCCGGAATGGTCCAAAAACGAAGATTGATATATAGGATGATTTCATTTGGTTACCGGAAGGTTTTCGGGCATTACTCGCATTGTACCGGGAGTGACGAATGGGTTCCGGAAGTTCACCGGGAGGGGGGCAACCCACCCGGGGGACGCCCAATGGCCTTAGGGATGGCGCACCAGCCCTTAGTGGGCTGATGGGACAGCCCAAGAGGGCCTATGCGCCAAGAGAAGAAAACCAAAGAAAGAAAAAAAGGGGAGGTGGGAAGGAAGAGAAGGACTCCACTTTCCAATCCTAATTGGAGTAGGAATCCTCCTCTCCTCCTGGCCGGTGCACCCTTGAGGGCTTGGCCCTCAAGGCAAGCCTCCTCCCCCTCCCTCCTATATATAGTGGTGATTTAGGGCTGATTTGAGACAACTTTTGCCACGTGCAACTCAGATCTAGACACCACAGTTCTACCTCTAGATCGTATTTCCGCAGAGCTCGGGCGGAGCCCTGGAGGAGTAGATCATCACCACCACCGGAGTGCCGTCATGCTACCGGAGAACTCATCTACTTCTCCGTATTGCTTGTTGGATCAAGAAGGATGAGATCATCGTCAAGCTGAACGTGTGCTGAACGCGGAGGTGCCGTCCGTTCGGCGCTAGATCGGAACGGATCGTGGAACGGATCGCGGGAAGGTTCGTGGGACAGTTCGTGGGGCGAATCGAGGGACGTGAGGACGTTCCACTGCATCAACCGCGTTTCTTAATGCTGCCTGCTGTGCGATCTACAAGGGTACGTAGATCCAAATCTCCTCTCGTGGATGGACATCACCATCATAGGTTTTCGTGTGCGTAGGATTTTTTGTTTCCCATGCAACGTTCCCCAACAAGGCCATGGGATCACTCCCGGGTGGGTGGGCCCCTCCCGGTAAACACCCAGAACACATTCGTTAATCATGGTACACTGCCGGAAATGCCCAAAACTTTCCAGTGACCAAAGGAAACCATCCTATATATCAATCTTCGTTTCCGGACTATTCCGGAAACCCTCATGACGTTTGTGATCTCATCCGAGACTCCGAACAATATTCGGTAACCACACATATAACTCAACTATACTAAAACATCATCGAACCTTAAGTGTGCAAACCCCGCGGGTTCGAGAACTATGCAGACATGACCCGAGACAACCCTCGTTCAATATCCAATAGCGGGACCTCGATGCCCATATTGGATCCTACATATTCTCTGAAGATCTTATCGGTAGAACCTCAGAGTCAAGGATTCATATAATCTCGTATGTCATTCCCTTTGTCCTTCGGTATGTTACTTTCCCGAGATTCGATCGTCGGTATCCGCATACCTATTTCAATCTCGTTACCGTCAAGTCTCTTTACTCGTTCTGTAATACAAGATCCCGTGACTTACACTTAGCCACATTGCTTGCAAGGCTTGTTTGTGATGTTGTATTACCGATTGGGCCCCGAGATACCTCTCCGTCACACGGAATGACAAATCCCAGTCTTGATCCATACTAACTCAACGGACACCTTCGGAGATACTTGTAGAGTACCTTTATAGTCACCCAGTTACGTTGCGACGTTTGATACACACAAGGTATTCCTCCGGTGCCAGTGAGTTATATGATCTCATGGTCATAGGAATAAATACTTGACACGCAGAAAACAATAGCAACAAAATGACACGATCAATATGCTACGTTCATAGTTTGGGTCTAGTCCATCACATGGTTCTCCTAATGATGTGAACTAGTTATCAAGTGACAACACTTGCACATAGTCAGAAAACCTTGTCTATCCTTGATCAACTGGCTAGCCAACTAGAGGCTTGCTAGGGACATTGTTTTGTCTACGTATCCACACATGTATGTATGTTTTAATTCAATCCAATTATAGCATGGATAATACACGATTATCTTGAAACAGGAAATATAATAATAACTATTTTATCATTGTCTCTAGGGCATATTTCCAACTGTCTCCCACTTGCACTGGAGTCAATAATCTAGTCCTCACATCGCCATGCGATTTACATTGTAATAAATCTAACACCCATACACTTCTAGTGTTGATTATGTTTTGCCCGTGGAAGAGGTTTAGTCAGCGGATCTACTACATTCAGATCCGTGTGCACTTTCCAAATATTTACGTCCTCTCCTTCGATGTAGGCACGGATGAGGTTGAAGCGTTGTTTGATATGCCTGGTCTACTTGTGAAACCTTGGTTCCTTTGCTAAAGGAATGGCACCAGTGTTGTCACTAAACAGAGTTATTGGATTTAGTGCGCTCGGCACAACTCCAAGATCTGTCATGAACTGCTTCATCCACACACCCTCCTTAGCTGCCTCCGAGGCAGCCATGTACTCCGCTTCACTTTTAGAATCTGCTACGACGCTTTGCTTGGAACTGGACCAGCTTACCGCACCCCCATTAAGAATAAATATGTATCCGGTTTGAGACTTAGAGTCATCCGGATCAGTGTCAAAGCTTGCGTCGACGTAACCCTTTACGAGGAGCTCTTTGTCACCTCCATATACGAGAAACATTTCCTTAGTCCTTTTCAGGTACTTCACAATATTCTTGACCGCCGTCCAGTGATCCACACCTGGATTACTTTGAAACCTGCCTGTCATACTTATGGCCAAGCTGACGTCTGGTCTAGTGCACAACATTGCATACATGATAGAACATATGGGTGAAGCATAGGGGACAGAACTCATTTGTTCTCTATATTCCGCAGTTGTTGGGCACTGAGTCTTACTCAATTTTATACCTTGTAACACTGGCAAGAACCCTTTCTTGGAATGTTCCATTTTGAACTTCTTCAAAACTTTATCAAGGTATGTGCTTTGTAAAAGTCCTATCAGGCGTCTCGATCTATCCCTATAGATCTTAATGCCTAGAATGTAAGCAGTTTCTCCTAGGTCCTTCATAGAGAAACTTTTATTCAAGTAATCCTTTACGCTCTCCAAAAACTCCATGTTGTTTCCAATCAGCAATATGTCAGCCACATATAATATTAGAAACGCCACAGAGATCCCACTCACTTTCTTGTAAATACAAGATTCTCCAACCACTTGTATAAAGCCAAATGCTTTGATCACCTCATGAAAACGCTTATTCCGACTCCGAGATGCTTGCACCAGTCCATAAATGGATCGCTAGAGCTTGCATGCTTTGTTAGCATTCTTCGGATCGACAAAACCTTCGGGTTGCATTATATACAAATCTTCCTTAAAAAACGTTAAGGAACACCGTTTTGACATCCATCTGCTAGATTTCATAATCAAAAAATGCAGCTATTGCTAACTGAAAGTACGTTATATCGACTAGAGGGGGGGGGGTTGGTGAATAGGATACTTTTAGAATTTCATCACCGAGGAAATTCCTTTTGAGGAGATTCCTCACCGATGACTAACTTACAGCGGAAACAACAAAGGATCAGGGGTGCAAAGTATCACTACAACAGTTTTCAAGATGAGGAATATGAAAAACAGTTTGCACAGTACGCATGCACAGAGAAAGCGGGTGAGGATTAACTCTCCTGAAGAATTTGAGGTTGAGGAATTTCAGAAAAAGTCTTCAGCAAATTCTTCAAAAAGTGACAATGAAAATCTTCAACATACAATATTGAGGAATTGAAAGAGTTGAAGCAATAGAACACGTATCACAGTGAAGACATTGGTTGATGATCCAGTTCCAACTTCTGTGACAGTTGTACGTCTGGTTTGGAGCGGCTTGGTATTGAAACCAAAAGACACACAGTCCTGGGACACACATCCCCTACTGTATTCTCCTTGAGCTAAGGACACCCAGTCCTCGCCCAACACTCGTGGTAAGTCTTCAGGGCAGACTTCCAAACCCTCACAAACTTGGTCACCCGATGATCCACAATTGACTGTTGGATTGCTCTAGACCATGACACTTAACCGTATGGAGGATGCACAGTCCTCAAAGGTAAAAGGCTTCAGTCCCACACAGGAACAAATTCTTAAGTGATGCTTAATCACTTGGTTTTGATTTGTGCTTTGGTGTTTGGGGTATTTCCTCAGTGATGATTTACTCTCGAAGACTCTGAGGAATTTGGGTTTCTCTAAATGACAAGTGTCCCACACAGGAACAAATTCATTCCGAAGTGTTACCTCGCCCCCCTTTAATAGTACGGTGTTCCTATGACTCAAGAGTGAAGAAAATGAAACAGAAAGAATAAATCTTCACGCTTCAAAGTCTTCGAATCGTTTTTCTTCAGGACGCACCAAATTCCTCATCTTCCATATCTTCATGAGAAATATCAATTTCATCGCATTTTCTTCGCGATCAAAGTCTTCAACAGAAGACCAATTTCTTCAGCCGAAGATGTACATTTTTAGGGGTCAATATTCATCGAATATTTCAAACTCCTCAGCGACTTATAGATCCTGTGTACACTCATGAACACATTAGATACTTAACCTATAAGTCTTCAAACCACCAAAATCACTAAGGGGCACTAGATGCACTTACAATCTCCCCCTTTTTGGTGGTTGATGACAATTAGGTTAAGTCTTCAACAGGGATAAAAAATTGAAGTGTAAATACTCATTTTGAGGAATTTGAAATCAAGATACAAAGAGACTCCCCCTGAAGATGTGCATATCTTGAGGATTTTGCTTTTCACAGCAAATGCACATTGATGATTTATATCATGGAGATCTCCCTCTGAGTCTTGTAAATCATGCATACATATGACATAGAATATGAAGAATTTGAGAATGCATGATGACAAATGGTATCTGACGAATTTTAGCATGCGTGCATTAATATTTTGAGGAATAAGCATGCGAATAAAAACGTTCAAAAGCATCAGAGTGCCATCGGGATTAAGTTACAACTCATTACATAAAACACATCATAAGAACCAAGAGTTTGTAACTTAATAAAGTTCATAAGCCCCAAAATATATCCCGCGTGAAGACTAACTCTCAGATTTCTCCTCCTTTGTCATCAAGTGACGAAAAGGGACAAAACTGAGGACTAACACCCCTTGAATACTTTCACTTCTTGGCTGATGAAGAAGACGCATGAGGATTCTTGGCGAGCTTCCTCCTTGGGCCGGTGGCAGTGTCTTCTTGATCTTCATTAGATTCCGCAGTGCGGAATGAAGAAAAGGAGCTCTCCTCAAGGTCTAGAACCGGGATTGGCTTGAATTTCCTCTTGGGAGGCCACGACCAGTCGGAGTCCTGAGTGAATTCCAATTCATCAAGTTCTTCTCGAGTCTTCAAATGAGCCAAAGTGGCCCAGGTGCGATCAAAAACCTCATGAAGGTTGTAGTGATTTTTCTTCACTACATTCTGGGTCTCGTTGAGGGATTTCACAATGGAGCTGAATTGACGTTTTACCCATTTGTGATTCCTATCGACCTTCTGATGAAGACCGGGGAGTAGTCATCACCCTTGGTGCAACGAGGCTAGGCGGCTCATGAGTCACAGTATCATCCCATGAAGAATATGCATCTGGTTCACGAAACTGGCCATCAAGGGGCCGACTTCCTTCATCGATGATAGATTTTCCTTTTCCTTCAACAAGATCAAAAGTCTTCTTGTTGACTCTGATAGGAGGCATATATCCAATGTGATTGTTGAAATCAGCATGATAGTTGATGCATGACCTGTGTGCGATGAATCTCATGATCCATGGATCGTAAATCTTCAGGTCGAAGGGTGACTTAGCATTGTCAGCCAGAGTCCTCAGAAAGAAGTTGTGAAGGTTTATGGGGATACCATGAATGATGTTGAAGAGGATATTCTTCATGATGCCTATAACATCTTCTTCATCATCATGGCCCTTGATTGGAGCAATGACACTGCACAAAAGCGTGTAGATAGTCATGGGTTCATACTTCAAATCTTGACACAGAAAAGTCGTTCTTAGTGGTCGACCCTTGGCCAAAGGGTTCATGAGGACTTCCATCAGCTTATTAGGTAACTCCCGTTCATCATACATGATCACAACATCTTCTGAGTGAATTGACACCGGAAGTACTCGCAGCAGCTCAATAGTAGGGGCTTTGTAATGTGTGTGCCGTGTCATCCAGTCTAGCACCCAAGTGTTGATATCCTTCGGGTCTCCGGAGATGTGCAAAGTTGCATAGAATTGAAGAATGATATCGATGTTCCAATCACAGATATCAATACAAAGTGGCAGCAGTACGGCTTCATGAATAACGTTGAGGACTGGGGCAAAGCAAGGAATTTCTTCCAACTCAACATGAGGTATATGCCTGTGCTGAAATATTTTGTTTCTTCCACAGAGCATAGATGCATAATAGTTGAGCTGAGTCCTTGTCCAATACTTCCTGTGCCTGATGCGAAGCTTGTCATAAGGATTGTCGCTGATGAAATACATACGTTCTTCATAGAACGCTTCCTTTTGAAACTTTCGGCTCTTTGAAAAGGCAGATTTTGCATAGGCTGAAGGTTATGCTGCTTCTCTTGAGGAGATACAATCATTGCAGTCTCAGTCTTGACCACCACAATAGCAGTTTCAGTATTGGGTGCCGGAGCATTTTCTTTAGTCTATACCTCAGGTTGAGGATTTTCTTCGGCCTGAACCTCAGGTTGACGATTTTCTTCAGGTTGAGGGTTTTCCTCAGGATGAGGATTTTCCTCGGGTTGAGGATTTTCCTCGGGCTGAGGATTTTCTTCTGGGTTTTTCTCAGCTTGAGGAATTTTCTTGGAGGAGGAGGCAAAATCTTCAGCTGTTGCAGCTCATCCTTGTGCAGTTTCGTCAGATGTCTTGTGAGGAACAAAGGACAAAGGAATGTCATCAATTTGAATTTCCTCATCCATGGTTTCGTCAGAATCAGCGTCCTTCATTTCCTCATCAACTGGGATCTCCTCATCTTCTTCAGGAATGACGTAGTCAATTCCGAAGGGGACCATAGTGTATGATGGAGCTATCTTTAGAGGCACAACATTCAGTGGAGCAGTTTCATCAAGAGTCTTTCGACGCTTGGGCTCTAATGATTCTGGAGTTCAAGAATCTTTTATTTTCTTTGCTTCTTTCTCGGCAGCCTTGGTTTTCTTCATGTCTGATGCAGACGAACAATTTTCTTCACCTTTGAGGATTGAGGTGAAGGAATTTTCTCTTCAGGAGCTGGTGCAGTATCATTCCTGGCAGTTTCCTCAGCTGAAGCTTTTACTTTAGCTGGAGCAGATTCATCAGCTGGCACAGATTCATCTGCTGGAATATCCTTAGCTATTTCCTCAATAACCGGTGCATCAACACGGCTTTCCTAAGGCATTTCCTCAGCAGGGGTTGCTTCTCCTTCATCTTCCTCCGTGAGCTGAACAGAATAGCTGGGCTCAGACTGCTCAGGCTGCGATGGTTTTGCTGGAGGAGCAACCTTCTTGTTGTATTCATCAACTTCATTGGTTGCAAACTTGATGAAATTGGTCTTGAGACTTTGACGATTAGATAGTTTGGTATACTTTTCAGTCAAAGTCTTTAGTTACGCCTGGGTTGACACAAGAGCATCACGCGTCAGGTTGAGGAGATTCTGTTTGAAGAATTTCTCCTTCTTCAGCTTTGCAGCCTTTGCTTGCTTGGCTTGCGTCTCCTTCCACTTGGCCTCATTGATGAATGTGGCCACCATATGGCTAATACCCGGGGGAAGCTTCAAGTCATCAATGGGTGTGTTAGGGTCATCATACCATACATTGATGAAGTCCAACGGGACCTTTGGGTCCATAGCAAGAGGAATGGCGCTGCCTGAAGCTTGGGCGACGCGTTCCCGCTTGTTTCTGATGATGGCTTGAAGAGTTTCCTCATCATATTCATCACTGCCTTCTGACGCAGAAGGGACTTTGATGATTTTGCTTGGGCTGGGTCTGATGCCTCTTCCAACAGTCGTCTTCAAAGGTGTTGGTGAAGACTTTGTCTCCGAGCTCATGGCAGATGGAACAGAGGAGCTGGAGTGAGCAGGCTATTGCTTGACAATCTGCTTGTGTTCAGGCTTTGATGCCTGTGTGGCTGTTGAGGGTTTTGGCGCAGGCGCAACCTTCTGAAGCATTTTCTCTTTAGGCTTTGAAGCCTTTGGTTTCTGTGGCACATGCTTCACTTGAGGAATAGTTGTGCCTGAAGCTTCAGCAGCAGAGGAGGTGGCGACAGTAGTAGCAACAGATTCTTCATTGAATTTCCTCACTACTGCTTTTGCTTTCTTCTGAAGCTTTGACAAGTGTTTGTCTTTTTCCTCAGGATAATCATCAATAGTCTTGAGGCTTGAAGGATGTGCAACCTGATGATCCTCGAGAGGAGGCCTTTTTCCAGGTGGCTTAAGGGCGAATTTGTTCGTGTACTTTGGAGTGAAAAAGCGGCATTCCTTCCACTCCTTAGCCCACCTGCGTTCTATCTTTTGGAGCCTGATTTTCCTCTTAGGCATTGGTTCTTGCTCATCTGGCGTGCAATAGTCAAGGTATATATCCTCAGGGATATCGATTGCAGTGTTCTGTTTCACTTTCTTTCCGCCCTTTTGCTTTCTGTCATCTTCCATTTTCTTCAGCTGAGGCTTTTGCTGAGGAATTTGAACTCTTGAGGATTCTGATGACACTGGCAGATTTTCTTCAAGAAACGCTGCAAATGAGTTAAGTTGATGAGAACCTAGAGATTCATTAGCTGACATTTTTGTACCCGTGAACAGAGTGTAGGTGCAAGGAATTTGGAGAGGTCATATGCATTCTTTGATTTGAAGAAATTGAATTTTTTTTAAAGTTGAGGAATTTGACTAGTGGATTGAGAAATTTGTCTAAGCACTCTGATCTTGGGTTCCAGAGTTGTGCAGATTCGAAAATTTGCACAACTGAGGAATCACGTGAAGAATTTTAGTGGCTTAGTGAAATTCATCAAGTGTTTGAGGAATAGAGTGTGTGAGGCTGATAGACACTAAGGAAAAACAGATTTCACGAATCTAAGGTAAAATATTAGATCGAGAGAGACAGTAAAAATAGGATTTTATTTACCCTATATAGAAAGCGCGAAGAACAGAAGAAGCAACAGTAGATGCTTTTCGGTGCGAGTGCACTGCGCCCTAACTTGGCGGCACAAGATGGCTACGGCGGCAACAGACGAAGATGTTCCGGCTCCGGCGTGAGTTCGGCGACGGAGAGGTCGAGGCAGTGAAGCTGTTCCTCGCCGGCGACGAAACTTCTAGCGGTGGCGCTAGGTTTTTGCTGTGGCAGAGAGAAGGTTGAGAGAGAACGAAGAGTTTTGACCGAAGGGGTAAGGGCATATTTATAGCTCAGGTGAAAACTGTCCGACCGATTCTTTCGGACCAAACTTCCCTTGCCTATTCGTCTCTGCATGACACGTGTAGCCAGAGTTTAAAGCGGTGGAGATTGTGCTTATCTGATCGTGGGAAGTGGGGTTCAGTTACTGTATAACAATATGAAAATCATTTTTGAGGATTTGATGATTTTTTTGCAAAATCATCAGCTGACAACGACGCAGTGAGGATTTTGAACAAGGTTTCAAGTAGAATGCATATGAAGAATTGAATAGACTAGGTGAGTAAAGCATAGGGGGGAGTAGGGTCCGATCACATTCACTTAGATAAAATATCAAATTGAAGAATTAGCTATAAGTGAATGTTGTTGAGGACTTTGAAATCACAGTCTATATATATACCTAGTCAAATGTAAATCATCAAGTGTTTTGAAGATTTTGACTAACATGAGGATTTTGTGACAAAGCGTCAGGTTGATGAATTTCAGCTTTGAAGAAAAACAAGTTTGAAGAAGATCAACTTGTGGAAATTCAAAGTTGGGTGGTGGCGTGACCCACCGTATAAGAATGATGATTTCAGGCGCCGCATACAATTATCGTAGGGCCTTGAGAACCAAATTCTTCATTAATTTCCTCACACTAAGAGTGATATTCTTCATTGGTTGAAGAAAATCGATTCTTAATGTGTTGCACATCTAAGTCATCAATTTTGCATAAGTGTTAGGATGTGTGCATGTTTTTACAAAACATTTGAAGATTCTAAGATATTTAGCTCACACCGCAACTTGCAAAACCTTTTCTCATCCAAGGGTTTGGTGAAGATATCAGCTAGTAGATCGTCAGTCTTCACATGGTCGATGATGATATTGCCCTTGAGGACATGGTCCCGAAGAAAATGATGACAAATATGGATGTGATTAGTCTTCGAGTGTTGTACCTGGTTGTATGCAATCTTGATTGCACTCCCATTGTCGGAATAGAGAGGCACATTCTTCATGTTGATGTCGCAGTCCTTGAGGATTTGCTTCATCCCTAGCAATTGAGAACAACGTCATCCAACAACAATGTACTCAGCTTCGGCAGTAGAGAGAGAAACACAATTCTGTTTCTTTGGGGACCAACAAACTAATGATCTTCCGTGGAAATGACAAGTGCCAGATGTTGACTTGTGATCCACACGGTCACCAGCATAGTCAGAATCAGAATATCCCACAAGATGAAGATTTGAGCCCTTGGGGTACCATAATCCTAGTGTTGGTGTGTGAGCTAAGTCTCGAAGAATATGCTTCACAACCTAATGGTGTGATTCCTTCGGTTTTGCTTGAAAACGTGCACACATGCAAACACTAAGCATTATATCTGGCGTGGATGCACATAAATATAGTAAAGAGCCAATCATTGAGCGATATACCTACTGATCGAATTCTTTACCATTTTCGTCAGTGCAGAGGTGGTCGTTGGTAGGCTTGGGAGTCTTGGTGCCTTTGCATTCATGCATGTCGAATTTCCTCAGAACATCCTTGAGGTATTTCTCCTGTGATATGAAGATTCCATTGCGCTGTTGACGAATTTGAAGATCTAAGAAGAATTTCAGCACCCCATCATAGACACCTGATATTCTTCACTCATCATGTAAGAAAATTCATCACTGTAGCGTTTGTCAGTACAGCCAAATATGATGTCATCGACATATATCTGGCACACAAATAGTTCATTATCATGGGATTTTGTGAAAAGAGTTGGATCGAGTGAACCAGGTTTGAAGCCTTTCTTCACGAGGAATTACTTCAGTGTATCATACCACGCCCGAGGAACTTGCTTGAGACCATAAAGCGCCTTTTTGAGTCTGAAGACTTTGTGTGGATTCTTTGGATCCTCAAAACCTGGGGGGCTGAGCAACATATTCTTCTTCCTCAAGCTTACCATTGAGGAATGCACTTTTTACATCCATTTGATATAAGGTAATGTTATGATGATTAGCATAAGCAAGTAGTATACAAATAGCTTCAAGTCTAGCAACAAGTGCAAAGGTTTCATCGAAATCAATTCCTTCAACCTGTGTGTAGCCTTGGGCTACAAGTCATGCCTTATTCCTCACCACTTGACCATCCTCATCTTGCTTGTTTCAGAAAATCCACTTGGTGTCGATGATATTGTGCTTGCGAGGATCTGTTCGTTTGACAAGCTCCCATACGCCATTCAGCTTGAATTGAAGAAGTTCGTCTTTCATGGCTTGAATCCATTCCGGTTCCATGAAAGCTTCAGCAACTTTTGAAGGTTCTGTGATAGACACAAAGGAAGAGTGCCCACAAAAGTTAACTAAGTGTGAAGGTTTTGAGCGAGTGAGAGGACCTGGCGCGTTGATGTCATCGAGGATTTTGTCAAGTTCTACTTCATTTGCAATCCTTGGATGAGCTGGTTGAGGATTTCGTCTGGGCTGAGGAATTGGTTGTGGAGCAATTTCCTTAGGAGCATCTTCTTGATTTTCATCAGTGCTGGGAGTGATTTCTTCAGCAATTTCCTCAGTAGGAACAATGTCTTCAGTAGCTTTGAGCTTTATTGCTTCCTCAGGCGACAACTTTTCTGGATCAGGAGGCAATTGCTCTCTTTGCGAGCCATTAGTTTCATTGAACCGCACATCTACAGTTTCAACAACCTTGTTGTGATAGGTGTTGAAGACTCTGTAGGTGTGTGAATCTTTTCCGTAACCAAGCATAAAACCCTCATGTGCCTTAGGTGCAAACATTGAGCTATGGTGAGGATCTCTAATCCAACATTTTGCACCGAAGACTTTGAAATAACTTACATTGGGTTTCTTGTCAGTGAGGAGTTCATATGAGGTTTTCTTGAGGAATTTGTGAAGATATACCCTGTTGATGATATGGCAATCAGTGTTGATTGCTTCGGGCCAGAAACGACGAGGAGTCTGATATTCTTCAAGCATGGTTCGAGCCATCTCAACCAGAGTTCCGCTCTTTCTTTTGACGACGCCATTCTATTGAGGAGTATAAGGAGCATACAATTCGTGAGTAATACCAAGTTCGTCAAGATAATCATCAAGACCAGTGTTTTTGAATTCTGTTCCATTATCACTCCTGATGTGTTTGATCTTGACGCTGAAGTTCGTCGGGGCCCTTGAGGAAAATCGTTTGAAGACTTCCTGCACTTCAGTTTTATACAGAATGATGTGCACCCAAGTCTATCTGGAATAATCATCAACTATGACAAAGCCATATAAAGATGCAACATTTGTTAGAGTGGCATAATGAGTAGGTCCAAAT
This sequence comes from Hordeum vulgare subsp. vulgare, assembly GCF_904849725.1. Taxonomy (NCBI): domain Eukaryota; kingdom Viridiplantae; phylum Streptophyta; class Magnoliopsida; order Poales; family Poaceae; genus Hordeum; species Hordeum vulgare. The sequence goes on along the minus strand of NC_058520.1, from coordinate 484,548,545 downwards.
AGATCCATGTGAAGCAATTCAAATGGACGAGTAGTTGTCATTATAGTCTTCGAGGGGTGTTTGGATCTGGTCATTTTTCCAGACTCACAAGCACCGCATAGGTGTTCTTTTAGGAATTTGACTGATTCGATGCCAATGACATGCTTCTTCTTCGCCAGAGTGTGCAAAATCCTCATGCTGCATGACCAAGTCTTCGATGCCATAGCCATCCTTATGAGGTTTTTGCTAGTAAGCATGTGGCTGGTTGAGGACCTATAGAGAAATCAACAATGTACAAATCCCCTCTTCAAATACCTTCGAAGACTTTGGATCTGTCAGATTCCATGATGACAACATATCTATATTTTCCAAAAATAACAACCATATCAAGATCACAAACCATTGAGACTGACATGAGGTTAAACCCAAGGGATTCAACAAGCATCACTTTGTCCATGTGCCTATCCTTGGAAATAGCCACTTTTCCAAGTCCCAATACCTTGCTTTTACCTTTGTCAGCATAAGTGATTTGCTTCAGGGGTGATGGAGTCAGTGGCATATTCATCAGCAGGCTTTTGTCACCAGTCATGTGGTGTGGGTACCACTATCAAGAACCCACTCAATACTCTTGGGTTTGTCATCCTGCAGATGAATTAGTATATCTTACCATCTCATATGCTTCAGACTTGAAGAATATGATATCAATTTCATCATATATGAATTTTATCATAAACAGTAATTTTGAGGACGGGTGAAATATTTCCATTTCATCAACATTAGCTTGCGTCCTATCAAGCATTTTCCTTAGGTCTCCAGCAAATTCTTCAGATGATGATTTTCATCTGGAGACCTGTCCTGCAGAAGTGATTAGTTCAATTTCTTCACCACCCACATCTGAAGGGGTGGTAAAGAATTCATCATCCTGCGAGCACCATATGAGAAAGGGGGCATTGAAGCTAATGCACTTCTCTTCACATTAGGGGGGTTAAAGTACTCAAATGAATAGGCAGAGAAATTCTTTGAGGATTTATGAACATAATGGTTTGAAGAGTAATATTCATATTCATGTCCCTTGTAATTTCCCTGCATATTAGAAGCATTAGCACATGCACGAGCATAGTTTTGACAAGTTGAGGATTTTGATCCTCTTAAAGACTTTGGTCCTCCTGAGGAATTTGATCTGGGGTTCAGATTCTTCATAGGTGGTGTCATGAGGACATTCACCTGAAGATTTTCAAGGCACCTTTTGGGGACCCAGATTTTCCTCAGGGGTGGTCCATTCCTGCAGTTAGTTCCAACATATCAAGCAAATACTTCACCAGATTGGTTTTTGAACAGTTTATAGTTGGAGTCAAATGACTCATCTGAGGAATATGATAATTCACATCAAAAGCCTGTTAGATTGGATGGATCAACAGGAGTCCCTTTAGCAGCAACCCATGAGGTCTTGGCATACTGCTGAGGTTTCGAGTATGATCCATCAGCATTCAATTTCCTCTCAAAGGCAATTCTTTCTTTCCTCGGGTTCCTGTTCAAAATCTGCTTTTTGAGCACATCGCAAAGGGTTTGGTGCCCTTTGAGACTTTTGTACATGACTGTCACATACAATTCCTTCAGCCCTGCATTTTCATTAGTGACATTTGTGGTTTCCTCAAGTGAGGAATTTGATACCATAGGAGCAGTTGAAGAATTTGTAGCAATAGAAGCATTTGATATTTTTGGTGAAGAATTAGTAGTTTCACGTTCGATGCATTTAAGGGATGGAGTAATGAATTCAACCTGAGCGACACTGATCTGTTGAGCGAGTAATGAATCATTTTCATTTTCCATATGAAGATCATCATGAGAAATCCCCAGCTTCTCAAGATCAAGTTTCCTTTGAAGAAATTCATAGGAAAGTTTCTCATGATCACCGAGGAGTGTGCCATGATGATCTTGAAGATTGTCAAATTTGGACTGAAGACTTTTCATATCTTCAGTGAGGATTTGGGTAAGATTCATTTCATCATTCAATAGGTCATCGCTTCTATCTAGCAGTTTCTGAAGCTTTTCGAGGGTAGTTTGTTGTTTAGTTGCAATGATAGCAAGTTTAATGTAACTGGGTTTTTTATAATCATCAGGTTCACAGTCACTTGAATCAGAGGAGGAAGCCTCATTCAGTACCTTTGAACCTTTTGCCATGAAGCAATAGGTTGGAGCGAATTCATCACCATAGTCATCAGTGTGGATGGTGTTGTCATTTTCTTCAAGGTTGAAGATTGATTTATCAACGAATGTGGTTTCTAGTGCAAGACTAGCCTGTCCAGATTCTGAGTCTTCTTCAGAACCCTCCTCTTCATCACATTCCTTAGATGAAGATTCTGATTTCCTTGCCAATAATTGACCGAGCCTTTCTGAAACTAGTCTTCTTGTGCGATGAGGACTTTGAGGATGAGGATTTTGAAGATTTTCTTCTTTTTCTTTGAGTCATCAGAACTTCCATCCTTATATTTCTTCTTCTTTGGTTCCTTCACCCAACGAGGACAGTCAGCAATATAGTGACCTGAGTTCTTGCGTTTGTGGCAGGTCCTTTTCTTGTAGTCCTCAGATCAGGATTCTGAATTCCTCATATCTCTTATTGAAGATTTACCAAACTGACCACGTCTTGTAAACTTATGGAATTTCCTCACGAGCATTGCTAGCTCCTCTCCAAGTTCTTCAGGATCACCAATGCTGCAATCCGAGTCTTCTTCTTCGGACGAGGAAATTGCTTTGCCTTCAGTGCACGAGCTCTAGAGTAGCTTGGTCCATATAGATCTCTATTTTCTTCCTGTTGGAATTCATGAGCATTAAGTCTTTCGAGTATATCAGCAGGATCAAGCATCTTGTAGTCTGGTCTTTCTTGAATCATCAGAACCAAAGTATCAAATGATGAATCCAAAGATCTTAGCAGTTTCTTCACAACTTCATGGTCAGTAATGTCTCGAGCTCCTAGTGCTTGCAATTCATTTGATATGTCATTGAGGCGATCAAAGGTATCTTGGCAGCTTTCGTTGTCAAGCCTCTTGAAGCGATTGAAGAGATTGCAAAGAACATAAACACGAGAGTAACGCTGGGTTGATACTCTTCATTTACTTCGGACAGCCTTTCCCAGATTAGTTTTGCTGAGCCCAAATCACTCACTCTGCCATACTGACCTTTTCTCAGAAGGCCACAAATGATATTCTTCGCTTGAGAATCAAGTTGCTTGAATTTCTTCACATCAGCGGCAGAGACAGTAGCAGTGATGAGAGGAACACCATGTTCCAAAATATACCAGAGATCATTTTCAATAGCTTGTAGATGCATCTGCATCTTGGTCTTCCAGAAGGGAAAGTCCTTTCCTTCGAAAGTAGGACATCCTGCAGTAACCTTGATCATGCCTGTAGTCGACATAACTAAAAATCCATGTGGTTAAACCAAAATCACACAGAACAAGGGATTACCTTGCTCTGATACCAATCGAAAGTGCGTTATATCGACTAGAGGGGGGTGAATAGGAGTTTTTTAGAATTTTGTCACTGAGCAAATTCCTTTTGAGGAGATTCCTCACTGATGACTAGCTTATAGCGGAAACAACAAAGGATCAGTGGTGCAAAGTATCACTACAACATTTTTCAAGATGAGGAATATGAAAAATAGTTTGCACAGTACGCATGCACAGAGAAAGCAGGTGAGGATTAACTTGCGTGAAGAATTTGAGGTTGAGGAATTTCAGAGAAAGTCTTCACCAAATTCTTCAAACAGTGACAATGAAAATCTTCAACATACAATATTGAGGAATTGAAATAGTTGAAGAAATAGAACTCGTATCCCAGTGAAGACATTGGTTGTTGACCCAGTTCCAACTAATGTGATAGTTGTACGTCTGGTTTGGAGCGGCTTGGTATTGAAACCAAAAGACACAGAGTCCCGGGACACACAGTCCCTACCGTATTATCCTTGAGCTAAGGACACACAGTCCTCGCCCAACACTCGTGGTAAGTCTTCACGACAGACTTCCAAACCCTCACAAACTTGGTCACTCGGTGATCCACAATTGACTGGTAGATTTCTCTAGACCATGACGCCTAACCGTCTCGAGGATGCACAATCCTCAAAGGTAAAAGGCTTCAGTACCACACAGGAACAAATTCTTCAGTGATGCTCAATCACTTGGTTTTGGTTTGTGGTTTGATGTTTGGGGTATTTCCTCACTGATGATTTACTCTCGAAGACTCTGAGGAATTTGGGTTGCTCTAAATGACAAGTGTCAGTTTCTCACGGAGCAGCCAACCAGCTAATGGTTGTGGGGGCGGCTATTTATAGCCTTGGAGCATCCCGATATGAGTTGACATTAATGCCCTTAAATAATATGACCGTTTGTGTGGATAAGATTGGTGATGTGGCGGGAATTGCGGCAACGGTCGGGACCCTCAACTGTGAGAGTCCACATGTCTCTCATATTCCTCATTTGAGGCTTTTGGTAGGATTAGGCTTAGGTTGAGCATCATGAGGAAATTCATTCCAAAGTGTTACTTCGACCCCCTTTAACAGTATGGTGTTCCTATGACTCAAGGGTGAAGAAAATGAAACAGAAAGAATAAATATTAACGCTTCTAAGTCTTCGAATCGTTTTTCTTCAGGACGCACCGAATTCCTCATCTTCAATATCTTCATGAGGAATATCAATTTCATCACAATTTCTTCGCGACCAAAGTCTTCAACAGAAGAACAATTTCTTCAGCCGAAGATATACATTTTTAGGGGTCGATATTCATCGAATATTTCAAACACCTCATCGACTTATAGATCGTGTGTACACTCATGAACACATTAGATACTTAACCTATAAGTCTTCAAACCACCAAAATCACTAAGGGGCACTAGATGCACTTACACTAACATGATTCAGACGGACTTAAGCATCGCTACCGGTGAGAACATCTCATCGTAGTCAACTCCTTGAACTTGTGAAAAACCCTTTGCCACAAGTCGAGCTTTATAAACGGCCACATTACCATTTGCGTCTGTCTTCTTCTTAAAGATCCATTTATTCTGAATAGCCTTGCGGCCTTCAGGTAATACTTCCAAAGTCCACACTTTGTTTTCATGCATAGATCCTATCTCGGACTTGATGGCCTCCAGCCATTTGTTGGAATCCGGGCCTGATACGTCTCAAACGTATCTATAATTTTTGATGATTTCATGTTGTTATCTTGTCAACTTTGGATGTTTTATATACCTTTTATATCTTTTTTGGGACTAACTTATTAATTCAGTGCCAAGTACCAGTTCCTGTTTTTTTGTGTTTTTTTGACTCTTTTCAGATCTGATTTTGGAACGGAGTCCAAACGGAATAAAATCCCCGAAATGAAATTTCCCAGAACGGAAGAAGATCGGGGGACTTGCGGGCCAAGGCAGGAGGCCCACAGGGAGCCCACAAGCCCTGTCGCCGCGGCCAGGGGGGCCCGCGGCCACCAGGCTTGTGGCCTCCCTGGCGCTCCCCTGCCCTAGCTCTTTGGCCTATATATTCCCTAAAATCCCAGAAAAAATCAGGGCGTCCACAAACCACTTTTCCGTCGCCGCAAGCTTCCGTTTCCGCGAGATCTCATGTGGAGACCCTTCCCGGTGCCCTGCCAGAGTGGACTTTGGAGCTGGAGGGCTTCTACATCAACATCATCGCCTCTCCAATGACTCCTGGGTAGTCTACTTCAGATCTATGGGTCCGTAGTTAGTAGCTAGATGGCTTCTTCTCTCTCTTGGATCTTCAATACAAAGTTCTCCATGATCTTCATGGAGATCTATCCGATCTAATCCTCTTTGGCGGTGTGTTTGTCGAGATTCGATGAATTGTGGATTTGTGATCAGATTATCTATGAATTATATTTGAGTCTTTGCTGATTTCTTATATGCATGATTTGATATCCTTGTAAGTCTCTACGAGTCTTGGGTTTTGTTTGGCCAACTAGATCTATGATTCTATCAATGGGAAAAGTGCTTGGTTTTGGGTTCATACCGTGCGGTGACCTTTCCCAGTGACAGAAAGTGCAGCAAGGCACGCATCGTGTTGTTGCCATCAAGGGTAACAAGATAGGCTTTCATTATAGATTTGAGATTGTCCATCTACATCATGTTATCTTGCTTAAGGCGTTACTCTGTTCTTTTGAACTCAATACACTAGATGCATGCCGAATAGCGGTCAACGTGTGGAGTAATAGTAGTAGATGCAGAAAGTATCGATCTACTTGTTTTGGACGTGATGCCTATAGATATGATCATTGCCATAGATAACGTCATGACTTTGCGCGGTTCTATCAATTGCTCGATAGTAATTCGTTCACCCACCGTCTACTTGCTTTCATGAGAGAAGCCACTAGTGAACGCTACGGCCCCCGGGTCTATTCACAACTATCGTCTCCACTTTTACTTTTACTTTGCTTTGTTTACTTTTTGCTTTCAGTTCTCACTTGGAAAACTGTCGATGAATACTCACAACATATGCCATAGGTAGGCTAAAGTCGGTGAGAACCGAAGGGACAAAGGTGGGCGCTGGGAACGAGGTTGGTACATGGATGGAACACACGATGTACCCACGTTCAGGGCTCTCCGTAGAGATAATACCCCTAGTCCTGCCGGAGCGCTTGATGAGTATGAACAGTGTACAGAGTTGCTCCTGGAGCTGTGTTGGGAGGAGGAAGAGGGGAGCAGCGGGCTCGTCTCTGCCTCTCTCTCTGTGGTTGGTGAGTGTGTAGTGTTGTTTGACTGTGGAATGATCGGCCCCCTGCATGGAGAGTGACCAGGGTGTTTTATAGACGAACCCGCCAACCTACAATATGGATAAAGGGTACACGTGTGGGACCCGGCTGGCAACCTCGCCGGCTGGCGAGGGGCCCACTAGAGTCTTGTCCTGTCGCTTGAGGGGCCTGCCGGCTGCATGGTCTCGATTGGCAGTGGGTCCCGCCGGCTGGCCAATGAGGCTCTCGCGTAAGGTTGACGCCGAGCACGCGCTGTACGTTGAGCGTCGTCCAACGAGATTCGTCATGGGCAGGTAGTACGACCGCCTCCACTGTTCCCCACGCCGAGTGCAGTCATGTAGTGGGAGTGCGACGGTCCAACACTATGCTAGGTGATGGATCAGAGCCGGGGTAGGTCAGCGGCGTGGCCGCCGACGCTCGTACCTGCCGGACACCCCGATCCAGTACCTTTGCTGACAGTAGCTACCTTTAATCGTAAGGTCTCTTCCTGACCTACGATCTGATGTGACTGGTGATCCTCGGCTGGCTAGCCTGCTTGGCCAGCCGCTTGGGTGCGGCCGCCTCATTCCTAGCCGGCTGGCTGAACTAGGCCGGCTCACAAGAGGTAACTGCCTCGACTCTAGCCGGCAGGGGTTGCCTGGCCGGCCAGAGGGATGACCGCCTCGTCCTCTAGCCGGTAACCGCAGCCTAGCCGGCTAGAAGACTTGGGCCTTAGGAAAGTGTATATGTTCATATCCTTTGGGTCGGAAATGAAGGAGCAGGCTTGATGAGCCTACCCCAGGGTTATCCCCTCAACAGTAGTCCCTGAAGCTGGAGAAGCCCGCCGCCTGCGGGCGGGCGGCCTCACCGGCTTGATGATTTGTCTTAGTATTTTCGCCGCTCTTCGTGACGAGGAGCGCCGGCTCCGAAACCGGCTGGCTTTGAAGCGACGCCTCGACTTCGTCGTAAGTCGCTCGGAGAGCGCCACGTGCCAGGCCCCGCCTGACATAATGATGGTGATTACTGGTGACGGGACCGGGCTTGGGCCCTGGGTTCCGCCACGACACCCCCTCGGCCTCCGCGCGAGAGATCTTCTGCGGATTTACTCCACGACGGTTGGACTTAGGGAAGCGTTACCGCCCGTAATGCACGGAGTTAGTGGGGGTCTAGTGCGCATCGGATCCCCTCCCCACGACGCTTTGTGGGGGTTTAAATGGGATGCGGGGGTTCCGAGGAGGCCATTCGCCCCCTTCTTGCCCCGCATCCACGACCTCTTCCTCCCTGCGCCCAGAGAGAAAGAGCTCGTATCCTTCGTCTTCCTCGTTTTCGTCGCCGCGAAGCCGCCAACCCCTTCGAGTTACAGTCGCCCGCAGCCATGGCCGACGGTTCTTCCTTGAAAAGGCCCTCGGCGCAGAAGGCATCGTCGCAGGGAGCCTGGCTGGGGAGCGAAGTCGGTGAGGAGCACATCGAGGCGCTCCGTCACCACCGGCTGCTGCCCCCGGCCTCCCAAGTGCTGGTGCGACTCCCTGGCGCCGAGACCGCTCCCACACCCGCTGTGGAAGAGGTCGTGGTCTTTACCGAGCATTTCTACGAGGGCTTCGGGCTTCTGGCCAGCGCCTTCTTCTCCGAATGGCTCCGCTTCTTTGGCCTGCAGCCCCATCACCTGGCGCCGAACGCCATTCTGCAGCTATCGGCCTTCGTGATCCTATGCAAGGGCTTTGTGGGGATCGAGCCCCGCGTTGACCTGTGGCGCAGCTTGTTCTTCTTCAAGCAGCAATCCATCGCCATGGAGAAATCCGAGGTGGAGAAGCTCAAGCGGCCGCGCCTGATGACGCCGTGTGGAGCCGCATTGGTGCACCACCGGTCGAAGTCGGGCTTCCCCCAGATGCCACTGCAAGAATCCGTCAAGCAGTGGCAGAAGGGTTTCTTCTACGTGAAGAACGCCGACCCCGCCCTGGACGCCCTCAACATACCCCTGTTCATCATCGACTCGCCGACGAGGTTGAACTGGGCGGCGAAGACCCCCATGCCGATTTCCGAGGTGGCGCTGATCTGTGCCCACCTCAACATTTTGGTGAAGGGCGGCCTCCTTGGCCGCGACCTGCTCACCACCATGGTGGCCCATCGGGTCTTGCCCTTGCAGAGGCGACCGCATCTGGTCTGCCAGATGAGCGGCCGGCATGATCCTTGCCGGCTGTCCACCAAGAGGTTCGCCCCTGCCGCTGTAGCGCGAAGGGTGAATCTGATCCCCACCGCCCGCATAGATGAGGGCGGGGAATGGACGTGGGGGATCACCCCCTTCAATAGGTCCCGTCCGCCTCCGATGGTAGGTGGCCTCTTTATTCTTTGTCGTTTGCCTTGTAGCCGGTCGTGTTGCTGAGCCGACGATCGAATCCCTTTTCGCAGCTGTACGAGAATCTTCAGGGGTCCCTCCGTCCCCCCCGCTCCTGACGTGGATGTGTCCGACGCCTCAGAGATTGAGGACGAGGGCATGATTGAATCCCGCTCGGACTCCTTTGCCGGCTCGGAGAATCCCCTAGAATCGGAAGGGATAGAGCCGTCTGGTGAGTACCCACGGCCCTCCGTCGCAGACTGGACGGATGACGATGAGATTCCCTCATTCTTCTGTGGTGCAGCCTTTGAGGAGGACTCCGATGGGGTGGAGGAGGTCACCAGCCCGCCATTGACGCGCGGCCGACGTCAAAGGGGTGGAGCGACCGCCGCCGATGAGGCGGCCGGGAGGAAGGGCAAGGGTGCCACAACATCTTGGCGGGCTCTTAAGCGGCCGACGTCGGGTCCTCCAGTCGGAGAGCGAGCAGGCGGCGCCAAGAAACGCCGTGGTGCTGGACGGAGGCAGGTGCCTATGGTAGCGGGGTAAGATTTCCTCCCCCTTTTCTTCGTTTATCTTGCGAGAAGCTTTGATCCTTAAGGACTTTGCTTGACAGGGAGGCGGAGGATGTGGAGGAAGACACCTCCTCCGTAGCCGAGTGGGACAGAGGGAGCTTCAGACGCAGTCCAAGCACCGGTGGGACGTGGCTGCGGGGAAGACGGCCGTGGGCCAGTCTCGCCCGAGCCGGGTCAAGAAGCCGGCGGAGAAGCGTACGAAGGCTAGACATGCCCCTGCGCGCATGCTCGCGTGGAGGAGCCAGCTAGCGAAGCGGCTTCAAGGCATGCCCCGAGGGTTGAGGAGGTCCAGCCCTCCGACCCAGATGTCTCGGTCCCAGTGGATCTGGAGACGATCCCCAACTCCCTGAGGGCCGAGGCGGCTCCCAACGCGCCGGAGCTGATCCTGAACGTGCCGGACGCGGCCCCTGATGCGCCAGGGGTGGCCATGGATGCGCCGGATGTGGCCCATCTACCTCCCGTCAGGGAGGCAGCGCCGGCCGGGGAGATGGCAGAGCCGGCCGCCGAGCCGGCATCCGGAGCCGGCGCCATCGTCGTTCCCCACCACGGCCCAGTCGCGCCGGGAGGTGGAGGCCGGGTCGGGAGCCGACCCATGAAGACATGGTGGGCGACCAACCTGGAGCGCCTGCGACTGCCCGCCGGCACTGCGCTCACCGGCGTCCCGGAGCTGGTGTCGATGTTTACCAGCAGCCGGTCCAAGGTGGAGCAGCCGGTCCAAGGTCGATGTTTACCAGCAGCCGTTCCTCTTTGGTTTTTTGAACTTTTCTTGTTTTGCGTTAGTGGGGGCGCGACAGCGCACCCACTCGGTGTAGGCCCCAAGAATCGGGCCGGTCGATCGTCGGCCGGTCCGAATCTCTTGGAGCTTCTTTTCCTTGTTTTGCTTCTTTAGTGGGTACACGCTAGCGCACCCACTGGGTGTAGCCCCCGAGAATCGGGCTGGTTAAGTCTTGACCATGCTGAATCTTAATCCTGCTTCCTTTTTCCTTTTTGGCAGGAGCTTTATGACGCTCAGGCGCAGGCGTACAATGAGCTACGGATCCAACACCTGGGAGCTGATGGCCGGATCGCCGAGCTCGAAGTCCGGCTGGGCGAAGTTGCCACGGAGCGGGATGCCTTGCGTGGTGCCGGCAACCGGCTCGAGGAGCAGCTGGCCCTTCTTCAGACGGAGAAGAAGGAGCTCGAGGCGGCCAGTCGGGTCGAGCTGGAGCGACTACGCGATACGCTACAGGAGAAGGAGGCCTCCTACTCCGCCGACGTGGATCGCCTCGCGTTGCTTCATCTCAAGGAGATGAACCTCAAGGACGCCGCCTTGAGGGAGAAGGAGGAGGCCCTTGTCCAAAAACAATCGCAGCTGGTCAAGGCCTTGGAGTCTGCGGCGACTCTCCAGGAGGAGGTTGCCCGCCTTACTCACGCGAGCAAGGTGCGGGAGCTCGAGGTCCTCGAGAGCTCCCATGAGACTGATGGCGCCTTCCATCGTGAGTCTCTCTCCCATGTTTTGTTTTTGGATTTTTGGCCGTCTCCTCTTCTTACTGTGCTCTTGTGTCCTCGCTTTTGCTATTTCAGGTCTCTCCCCTAAGACCCAGGTCGCAGCTGACACTGCCGTCGAGGTGAGCCGCGAGGAGCGCCGCGCGGCTGGGCAGCAGGTAGACACTACCTCTGGCTGGAGTGAAGAGGAGATCGGGGTGGGCCTTCGGGCCCGCCTGCGTGCCCTGGGCGAGTCTGTGGCTCAGCTCCAAGTTGTAGGCTCGTCGATGGTGGCGGCCTTGTGGCCGGAGGGCGTGGAGCCGTCGTCAATGAGACGGCTCGCCCGCTGGCTTGCAGTGGGTAGGGAACGCCTGGATGCGTGGCGCGCCTCTGACGCGCGCGCCAGAGCTTACATGGCCCTGCGCTTGGCCAAGTCCTACTATCGGAACCTCGACTTGGGCAAGCTCACCGCCCAACGTGACGGCTCGGAGGCGGAGCTGCAGGGCGTGGAGGAGGCGCTGCGTGTGAGGGCCAGCGGCATCGCCGAGTATGCCGCTTGGGACGATTTTGTTTTGGAGCGGGGTGAACATGGCGGTGTGATTGCTGAAGATCTGCACGGCCTTCAGCCCTATGACCCCGATGGCAGCTCCGGCGAGGCGACCCATGCTATGGAATCTGCTACCGCCTCCAGCGGTGCGACATACGCCGACTCCGGTGAGGATGGAGCCAGGAGCCCTCGCGAAGGAGACGGCTGATAACCCACAAGTATAGGGGATCAATTGTAGCCTTTCTCGATAAGTAAGAGTGTCGAACCCAACGAGGAGCTAAAGGTAGGACAAATATTCCCTCAAGTTCTATCGACCACCGATATAACTCTATGCACACTTTATGTTCGCTTTACCTAGAACAAGTAAGAAACTAGAAGTATTTTGTAGGAGTGAAAGGATAGGCTTGCAAGAAATTAAAGAACACGTAAATAAAACTAGGGGCTGGTTAGATAAAGAAACAACTACGAGTGCCTAACGAGTGTGGAAAAGTGGTGGTAGGAGTTGCGGAATTGTCCCTAAGCAATTGACTACGTTACTAGATCGATAGCAAGTATCATGTGGGAAAGGCCTCTGCTAGCATGTCATCCCTTACTTCGAATTCTATGCACTTATGATTGGAACTATTAGCAAGCGTCCGCAACTACTAACGTTCATTAAGGTAAAACCCAAACATAGCAATAAGATATATTGGTCCCCCCTTCAATCCCATATGCATCAATATCTATGCTAGGTTTGAAGCTTCTGTCACTCTAGCCTGCCAATACATAGTCCTATCAACATACAACTAACCTTATGGTGTGATCCACGCACGCGATCATATGATGGGCACCAAAGGACAGCAACATAACCACAAGCAAATTAAACCAATCATAGCAATTCATCAATCACCAATAGGACAACGATAATCTACTCAGACATCATAGGATAGCAACACATCATTGGATAATAATATGTAGCATAAAGCACCATGTTCAAGTAGAGGGTACAACGGGTTGCGGGAGAGTGAACCGCTGAATATAGATGGGGGAAGATGATGGAGATGTTGGTGAAGATGACCGAGGTGTTGGTGTAGATCGTCGTCACACGATGATGTCTCGGGTGGCGTTCCGGCGCCGCCGGGTGAGAGGGGGAGAGAGCCCCCTCCTTCTTATTCTTCCTTGACCTCCTCCCTAGATGGGAGAAGGGTTTCCCCTCTGGTCCATGGTCTCCATGGCGGCGGAGGGGCGAGAGCCCCTCCGAGATTGGATCTTTCTCTTTGTGTCCTTCTCTTTCTGCGCTCCCAAATTCTGCGTTTCACCGTTTCTTAAATTCCCGGAGATCCGTAAGTCCGATTGGGCTGAAATTTTAACATGATTTTCTTTCGGATATTATCTTTCTTTCGGAAATCTAAGGAGTGGCGACAAGCCTGCCTGCCGCGGGCCCACCCCTGGCCGCGGCGACAGGGCTTGTGGGCACTCCGTGCATCGCCTCGTGTTGATTCTTCTTCCCAAAAATCATAAATATTCCAAAAGAAATCCCCGTAAGTTTTTATTATGTTTGGACTTCGTTTGGTATGGATATTCTGCGAAACAAAAAACATGCAACAAACAGGAACTGACACTGGGCACTAGATCGATATGTTAGTCCCAAAAATAGTATAAAAAGTTGCCAAAAGTATATGAAAGTTGTAGAATATTGGCATGAAACAATCAAAAATTATAGATACGACGGAGACGTATCAGCATCCCCAAGCTTAATTCCTGCTCGTCCTCGAGTAGGTAAATGATAAAAAGGATAATTTTTGATGTGGAATGCTACCTAGCATAATCTTGATCATATAATCTAATCATGGCATGAATACTAAAACACGAGTGATTCGAAGCAATAGTCTATCATTTGACATAAAGACAATAATATTTCAAGCATACTAACAAAGCAATCATGTCTTCTCAAAATATCATGGCCAAAGAAAGTTATCCCTACAAAATCATATAGTCTGGCTATGCTCCATCTTCCCCACAGAACGTATTTAAATCATGCACAACCCCGGTTTTAGCCAAGCAATTGTTTCATACTTTAGTGTTCTCAAACTTTTTCAACTTTCACGCAATACATGAGCATGAACCATGGACATAGCATTATAGGTGGAATAGAATATGGTGGTTGTGGAGAAGACAAAAAGGGAGGAGATAGTCTCACATCAATAGGCATATCAACGGGCTATGGAGATGCCCATCAATAGATATCAATGTGAGTGAGTAGGGATTGCCACGCAACGGATGCACTAGAGCTTATAAGTGTATGAAAGCTCACAAAAGAAACTAGTGGGTGTGCACCCAACTTGCTTCCTCACGAAGACCTAGGGCAATTTTGAGGAAGCCCATCATTGGAATATACAAGCCAAGTTATATAATGAAAATTTCCCACTAGTATATGAAGTACCAACGTCGGAGACTCTCTGTCATGAAGATCATAGTGCTATTTGAAGCACAAGTGTGGAAAGAGGATAGTAGCAATTGTCCCTTCTCTCTTTTCTCTCATTTTTTGTGGGCTCTTTGGCCTCTTTGTTTTTGGTGGGCATCTTTGGCCTCTTTTTTGTAAATGGGCTTCGCTGGCCTCTTTTATTTCCTCACATGGGACAATGCTCTATTAATAATGATCATCACACTTACAACTCAATACTTAGAGCAATGATGACTCTACATGAAATGCCTTCCGTAGTGTACCGTGACAATGATCTAGCATAGCAATGACATCAAAAAACGGACAAGCCATGGAAACACCATGCTAGACATCTTACGATCATGCAATGGCAATATGGAAGTGGTGGCACATGTCATGAGACGGAACGGTGGTAGTTGCATGGCAATATATCTCGGAGTGGCTATGGAAATGCCATAATAGGTAGGTATGGTGGCTGTTTTGAGGGAGGCTATATGGTGGGTGTAATGCACCGGCGTAAGTTGCGCGGTACTAGAGAGGATAGCAATGGTGGAAGGGTGAGAGTGCGTATAATCCATGGACTCAACATTAGTCATAAAGAACTCACATACTTATTGCAAAAGTCTATTAGTCAGCGAAACAAGGTACTACACGCATGCTCCTAGGGGAAAGGTTGGTAGGAGTTAACCATCGCGCGATCCCGACCTCCACACAAAGGATGACAATCAATAAATAAATCATGCTCCAACTACATAACATAACGGTTCACCATACGTGCATGCTACGGGAATCACAAACCTTAACACAAGTATTTCTAAAAATACACAATTACTCACTAGCATGACTCTAATATGATATATTCATGTCGCAAAACTGTTGCAATGAATCAAACATATCATATTCAGTGATCTGCAAGTTTTTTTATGACTAACCATGTGAATGACCAACTCCTGTTAACTCTCTAAATAGGTATAAGTGAAGCATGAGAGTTTAATTCTTTCTACAAACGATATGCCCCTCTCTAACAAATATAAGTGAAGCAAAAGAGCATTCTACAAATGGTGATATTCTATGTGTAGGGAAACAGGCAATCCAAACTTCAAAAGGTATAAGTGAAGCACAAGAAGCATTCTATAAAGCCAACCAAGGACTATCTCATACCAACATGGTGCATAAAATAAAAAGGAAAAATAAACACAAAAGACGCTCCAAGCATTTGCACATATCATGTGACGAATTAAAATATAGCTCTGAGTAAAATTACCGATAGATTGTAGACGAAAGAGGGGATGCCTTCCGGGGCATCCCCAAGCTTAGACGCTTGAGTCTTCCTTGAATATTACCTTGGGGTGCCTCGAGCATCCCCAAGCTTAGGCTCTTGCCTCTCCTTATTCCTTCATCCATCGTGCTCTTACCCAAAACTTGAAAACTTCAATCACACAAAACTCAACAAAACTTCGTGAGATCCGTTAGTATAATAAAATAAATCACCACTTCAAGTACTGTTGTGAACTCATTCTAAATTCATATTAGCATTATATCTACTGTAATCCAACTTCACCATGGTTCATACCCCCCGATACTACCATAGATTCATCAAAATAAGAGAACAATGCATAGAAAACAGAATCTGTCAAAACAGAACAGTTTGTAGCAATCTGTATATTCTGTATACTTCTCATATCTCAAAAAATCTGAAAAATTAGGAACGTCTAGAAAATTTGCATCTCAATCAGAAACAAAAAGAATCAACTCAAAATCTCTTCCAGAATAAAAAAGAAAATTAATTTCATGAGCAGAAAGTTTCTCTCTTTTCTCAGCTTGATCAAACAACTATCACCCAAACTAATCGTAAAGGCTTTACTTGGCGCATTATTTTTATAGCACAATGTAATTGTACAAGGGGATAATTATTTTTGTGAGAAACTTCCTTGAAAAATTCTACATTGTTTCCATGAGCATGAACACAAGTGTTCAAGGTCGACCCTCACTTCCGGAATGCATCACCTTTCAATCGCTGCTCTTTTTGAAAAAGTTTAAATTCCCCTCTACATTTTTTTTTGTTTTTAAACTAAATAAAACCACTCAACAGAAATAAATGACTCTCTAAAACTTCTGGGTTGTCTCCCAGGAAGCGCTTTCTTTAAAGCCATTAAGCTAGGCATAAAGTGCTCAAGTAATGGATCCACCCGGATCCCAAGGTATATCAAAGCCAATTTTAATTAGCAATGATGAGCACAAGGTAACATATATCAAGCAATGACGAAGTCTAACTCTCTTCCTATGCATTGGCATGTCATAAAAGAACAATTCATGCACATCAATTAAAGGCCAATACATAGCATAAGCAGTTTCTTGAAATTTTATCGTTGTCGTGGGTATAAGTCTGACAGTAGATGTGTAGGGTACGAAAGGATGGGCAGAGCCTTAGCTACGGCGAGGTTTTATGAGTTCAGGCCCCTCTACGGTGGAGGTAAAAGCCCTACGTCTCAGTGCTCTTGGTAGCTTAATGTCGAGTGAAATATGGATTACAGTGAAAATGCTAACCCCTGCACTAGTGGGGAGGGGCGGCTTATATAGAGTACGCTGCCCTTCACAACGGTCCGGTGCGCAGGGGTGGAGTAGTGGCGAATAAATGCCTATGTTACAGGTAACGTATGCCTTAAATGCTAATAATGGTGTATGAAAACGTACGACCGTTGCCCTCCAGGGAGGTTACAATATACATAGTGGAATCCATTCGGCAATTTAATACGCTCCGAATGCTCATCTCCGACTGGATGATGGGGGGAATCATTACCGACTGGATGATGGGAAGTCCTTAATTCAGTCGGAACTGACTAAGGGCCTTGTCCCTTAAGAAGGGTAGTCCTTGGGTAGGACCTATAGGGCAGGCCTATGACCCTACCCTGGGACTATGACCCCATCATTAGTCCCCGAATGGATCGGGTTTGGAACGATGAAGTGATGCGTGGAATGCGGATCCGACTGGTATGGATGCGACTTTGGCTTGGTTTGCCTCGATCCATTTTATCCTCTTGAGCAGTGATCCGAGTGGATATATTTGTGAAACGAACCGTCACAGACCGAGTGCTTCCGCAGAATCTTTCGACATGACTGGTCAACTGACAGCGGCGGATTTTCCGGGATCCTCAAATTTCAGTTGCCGCGCGCTCAGCGGGGATGACGGCATCGTCATCGAGTAGTTTCTGCCGCCTCGATTACCGCGCCTTCATCTCCTCCACTAATATCGAGCAGCCGGTCGGGGGATAAGATTTCGAGGCCACCTGTTAGTGACCCAGTCGGAAGCTTACTTAAACCTCCCCAGCGAGGGTTTCTCGTTGTGCTCTCCTGATTACTCACACTCGTCCCGCTTCTCCCGTAACTCCCTGCGCACTCCAAGCCTCCTCCTTCCTCTCCTCCCCTGTGGATCTGCAGCCTCCACCATGACGAAGGGGTAGACGAGCAAGCTCGAGTCGCAGAAGAAGAAGAAGAAGAAGGCGGCGGCTCCTGCTCAGCGGCGACCGCGGGCATTGCCGGCGGGTTGGATCCAGGGGGATTTCCTCCCCTCCACCATGACGACGGACGACCTGCTGGAGCTGGTGGAGCAAGGTATGATCGCCAACAAGTTGTGGAGGCTGCCGGCGGAGGGCGAGACGGAGCCGACGCCCCAGGAGGGGGAGCGCGTCTTCCTTTTCAGTCACGTGTACAGGGGCTTCTCGCTGCCTCCTCGTCCCTTCTTCAGAGGTATCATGAACCACTTAGGGGCGCAGCTCCATCACTTTCCTCCCAACGCGATAGCTCATCTTTCTGTGTTCGTCGTGCTTTGCGGGTGCTTTATCGGTTGTCCTCCCCATTGGGGGCTCTTTAAGTACATCTTCTCCACTAGATCCCAAACCGTCAAAAAACCTTAGCCAGTCGGACGACAAAACTCATATCCTCCAGCTTTGCGGGGGCTTAGGCTTCGAGAAGAAAAGCAAAAGTAGCTACCCCACTCTTCAGTTGTCCAAGTCCGTTAAGAACTGGCAGTCGACTTGGTTCTATTGCCAGGACGTCGCCTGTCCGAATGCCGCAACTGGGCTGCCACCTTTTAGTCTAGACCGACCGGCTCCGCCCAGGCAGCTTGCGCTCAGGAAGATGGAAAAGATCCAGATCCAACCTCTGGTCGAAGCGCTGATAGATGTCGTCCGCAAGGGAGTCACCGACATGGATCTGCTGGAGACTTTTCTGGGTTGGCGCATCCAGCCTCTGCAAGCTCGACACCACGCCATGTGGAACTACGCGGGGCCTGGGGACTCCACTCGGACTCATCCCGAATGCGTGACCGGGGAGGTTGTGACGGCGTGGGTCCGCCGCATCACAGGCGCCTGCGATAACCCCAGAGGAGCCCGGCGAGTGAAGCCCTTCCGCGCTGACAACCCTCCTCCGAATGAGGTGAGCATATCTTGCCGAGTGCTTACAATTCCCTTAGATTTGCCGCTTTTTCTTGCATCACTGTCTGACGTCTGTTGTTGTCAACTGTATCTTGTGCAGGCGTGGACCAACTGGTATTCTCCCGTCTCGAACGGGAATCCGGCTGAGGAAGAGGAAGGTAACCAGGAGGGCAGCGTGGACAGCATCGAGTACGTCTCCGACAGTGGGGAGACGGAGGAGGAGACCGAAGAGGAGGGGGGGGCGGAAGTTGGGGAGCATAGCTCGCCACCCCCACCACCAGAGCCTAGAACTAAGCGCCATCACGAACCCGTGACTCCGTCGGCTCCTCCAGCGGCCCCGAGTGCCTCGCCAGCTCCTCCCGTGGTTCCGAGTGCCTTGCCAGCTACTCCCGTGGCTCCGAGTGCTCGGAGCACAAAGAGGACCAGGGACGTTGCTGCCGAGCCCACGGACCAACCTTCCAAGGTGGCCAAACCGAGTGGATCCAAGCCTCAGAAAGCTTTGCCTCGGATGAGGATCGCTATTCCCGTTGCCTCAGCGTAAGTGTCTTGTTCTCCTATCTTCTTTCAGTATTTGACTGAACTCATGCTTATCGGTCGAGTGGATTTTACTCGACAGAGCTGCTACCTCCGCCACCTCTCTGCCACGCCAGGAAGACGATCCCATGCATACGGATAACGTTGCCACATCCCAGCAAGGTACGTCATGACAACTCCGAGAGTTTGCATTATTGTTTCGCGAATTCTGTCTTTAATCTTGCCCTTTTTCCATGGTCTCACGTCATTCAGTCGGGCTTCCTTCAGAGGTGATTCATCTGGAGGAGGATGACCAGAAGAGGTCCGGGCAAGCTTCGGTGCCTGTCCTTGAGGTTGTTCCATCTGCTACCGCCCCCGCCATGGACGCGCCGCCGACCGAGACGATGTCGTCGACTAAGACGGTGCTCATCGCGGCTGAACCGACTGGAGCAGGACTTGGGATGCCCAAGGAGTCTCCTGTCGTGCCGGGTCCGTCGACCGTCCAGTACAACGCCCAACACCTCCCACAAGATCAAGTGGGAGCCGCCAAGGCGGCCATGGTGCAGGTGGAGTTGATGGCGGGTGATGCCAAGGGGGCGTACGACTCCATCGCATCTTTGTACAAGAGAAGCTTGGAGCTCCGGGATGATATCCGAGTAAGTGCGCTAGTAAGTATTTGCTTTCCTCTTGTAACCCACTCGGGGTTTAAGCGATATACTCAGATACAGTAGGATTATTTTGCAGTGGGTTCACTCCGAGTGAACCCAGTGGGTGTAGTCCCCGATACTTCTGTCGAGTGCTTGCACCGGCAGTTGTCTTTATATACATTTTCCTTGACTTAATCGGATCAGAACTAATCTGTTCGAATGATACCAGTGGGGGCACTCCTAGTGCACCCACTGGAAGTAGTCCCCGAGAATAATTTTACTCAGGTCGGGTAGTAGTAGCCTCGTAGGCTTGTTTTTGTTATGTAGCTCAATAGGGCGGACCTGTTCGAGCTTCATGCCAGTGGGGTCACTCTTAGTGAACCCACTGGGTGTAGTTCCCGAGACCGTTGTCGACTGCTTGCGTCGGCAGGGGTCTGAAGAATTTTGAACTTTTATTGTTTTCCTTGTTGAATGTGTCTGATCTCTTCTTCGCGCTGATTTGCAGAAGACTTGCGAAATGGGATGAGCGTACAATGCTCTGAAGGCTGAAAAGATTCAGCTTGCTGCGGAATTTGAGGCAGCTGTGAATGACTTAGCTGGTGTGAAGGTGGCACTTGCTGACCGAGAGAAGTCTTTGGAGGAGTCCCGGGAGACCAACAAGGCATTGTGGCCGAAATTGAGAAAATGGGCAAGCAAAGAAGTGAACTGATGGGTCAAATGCAGGTGATGAACCGTCGATGCATTTCGCAGGAGAAGTATGTCAACGACTGGGCGAGGAAGATGATTGCACTGCTCGGTGGTAAGCTTCTTGCCGAGTGCTTCTTGACTTTGTAATTCATTCTGCGCTTATGTAACGACCAAGATGCGGTCCTTTCCGTTCTGGGGGTCGAGGCCCCGAATAGGAAAGAAGCGCATCTAAGTGTTTCGCAAGCAAGTAACATAGCACAATAAATATAAAAGTAGACAATTCGGGATTCAACTGTCTTCTTATTAATAACTCAGAGTACATCACAGATACAATCAAGGTAGTTCCGCTACGGACTACAAAACATGGAAATGCTATGCTACCCTGCTTGTAGGCCTGCGATCACGACCACGCCTCAGTCCTCTGGATAGTTCACGTAGAGGTGGTCTGTCTCCTCGTCGTACTGCCACGC
The DNA here is from genome assembly GCF_904849725.1 of Hordeum vulgare subsp. vulgare. Taxonomy (NCBI): domain Eukaryota; kingdom Viridiplantae; phylum Streptophyta; class Magnoliopsida; order Poales; family Poaceae; genus Hordeum; species Hordeum vulgare. The sequence continues at coordinate 484,527,745 of NC_058520.1, read as the reverse complement.
CAGCTGGGTGCCGTCGGGATCATCTGTCTCTGGGGTACCTGTACCTGCTGAGAGTTTCGGAGGAATCCATGAGCCACGGGGACTCAGCAAGGGGACTCAGCAATCCAAGACCTTGGTGCCAAAACTAGTCATGTTATTAGGTAGGGTAAGGGTGAAGTGTATCAGGCTGCAGCATCCTATGCTTGATTAAGTGGCTAACTTACGCAAGTAGAAGTGAAGGTGGTCTACGCTAGCGGTCGGGATTACTTGATCACTAAGTGATTCTGAACACCTACCTACGACATTCATAACCCCACCGTGTTCCCGATCGAAGAGAGATCTTAGAAGGGACAATCACGGTTACACACATAGTTGGCAATTTTATTAGCTTATGTTTAAGTTCTCTAATACCGAATGTTAACAAAATATTCCAAGTTGCCACATAACCACGGGCACGGCGTTCTGAAAGATTAAACCCTGCAGGGGTGCTCCAACTAGTCCATCACAAACGAACACAGGCCGCAAAGGCATCCTCTATCACGAATCTCGTGATCTCGTCGGATTCCTTAGAGGAAAACCTCAACTCTGGGGGAAAACCAAAGCTTCACTGGGATTCCTATACGCAAGATATACCGCTAAGGTAAGGCAAGGCTAGCAGGACCTCCCGACGTGTCGACAACTCTGATAAGAGCTGCGTATCTCAGTCTCAGGACACGCCGGATGGAACTAGCTACAGGTACCAAACCTCAAGTTTCCTTGTGGTGGCCCCGCAGGCAGACCAGTTTGGACCAACACTCATGAGGAGCACTGGCCCGGGTTGTTGATTAAAGATCCTCGGGGTAGCTACTCCCTATGCAGATTATTATTAAGTTATTAGCAGATTAACACCAATGTTGGGTCCTGCCGGACAAGCCTTAGCACTACGTGATTTATCAAGGGGGTACCCATAACAACCCCGAACGTGTTAGGAGCGATCATTATGGAATCAAACACCGGTAATCGGTAACTAAGGTGGCAATAACGGAACAAGACACTCGGAAAAAGGCTAGGCCTCCCGTCATTTACCAAGTATATAGGTGCATTAATTAAATAACATAATTTAAGATAATGATATCAAGCTCATGTTATCACATGAGTCAAAACACCTGCAACTAGCAATGCTAACATTAGTAGCTGAGCAAGCCTACTTAGCCATACAAGTTTGCTAGGAAGGAGAACGGTGTTTGAGCTCATGGCATATGAAGAGGAAATTTAATTTTAGTGATAGGAAGCGAGCAATATGACATGGAATCAAAAACTAGCATAACAAGTCTAGAGATGGAATCAAGGTCATATCATCTTGCCTGTGATATCCTCAGCTTGGAATGGTTCTGAATCGTCCTGCACGTACTCTCCTGACTCCACGTATTCGTTCTCCGATCCCGGTGCTACCCAACATGAGAATAACAACCAATGAACAGCAGCACCACAAGATACAACAATCACATGATGCATGAGATGAAAAATGGGCATGCACCACTAATTCTATCACTAGCACAAGCAAATTAAACTACTGCAAGTTTCTGGACAGAACTGTACACTAAGCTATTTTGACATGCATGAGGATGGCATGAACAGATGCGGCTCATGAAAATGATGCAAAACCATATAAAGAACATTGCAAACGGAGCTACGGATCAACGGGAATCAGCGATACAAGATATGAAGCTCTACGTGGAAGATTCAAAACCACACTCACAATTGCACAAATCTGGTATTCCCGGGTTGCCAAGACATGTAACAACCCAACATGAATGGATTGGAGCAAGGAAGAACACCACAACATCAACTAAGCACACACATTGATCATAATGACTATACTACACAATCTGCCACAATCTGCATCTTAGCTCTTTGGGAGCTACATGCAACATAGCTACAGGCCTCCAAACATGACAAATGATATATGTGGGTGTTGCCAACCAAGAACACTACAAGAACCAGCAAGAATCACAGAAAAAGGAATTAAACTCTAGAAGATACAAGGCCACAAACTTTCCCAAAACCATCAGATCTCAGGGACTTAGTGAAAATTCCTGCACCTGAGTTTCTGTCTCTGTTCTGAAGCTTTTGACAGCAATCAAATCACAACCTACTGGACTCCAAATGATTTGAAATTTTGCAGGGAGCTTCACAAACATACCAGGTTCAAATTCCTAGCACTGAACTAAGGCTAGTTCTCAATACAATGACCAGCACATCCTCATCTATAACAGAAGAAAATGTTTCCAGAATCCCGGACTTGGTGAAATTTCAGAATTCACTAATCTGGAATTTTTCAGCCACATGCCCACTTTGTCTAGGCATAGCTTGCACACACATAACACCAAGTGATAAATGTCACCACTATAGTGTATAGCAAAACCCCTACTACTATCACACAAAAGCTCATGCCCTTGGGCTCCACCTATTCCATGGAATCAAAGATCAAACTTGCAACAAAACTGAATATGTCAACCCCATAATGTTTCCTAATGGCAAAACAAACTTCACCACTGGATTCCTTGGGAGATTCTACCCCAAAATCAACTATAATATGTGGACACTTACTTGGAACAAGTGACCACAAATTAAGGGAGAGTAAACTACTCCAAATCATGCCTAGGGAATGGGCATCATTTCATGTAGTTTCACTATATCAACTGCTACATGGTTGAGCTCATGTGCACAATGACAAAGTGGCATGGGGGTTTGAACCCCATGTTTGTGTCATGCACATCAACTTTCACAACCACTTCTCTCACTAGATCACCCACACACACACATCATCATGCCCTCTCTCATATTAACTTGAGGAGGTGCACAAGTTGCAACTCGGGCTGGTTTAACACCCACATACATCATCACACACACTTCACAAGCACTTGAACCAAAGTATAACATGAAGGTAAAATCTACTAAACAAGTAAACTTGGAAACAACACATACATGCACTCCACTATGCTTGCAAGCTCAAGATTATACTAGCACATGCACCTACATATGCCTCATCTCATGGTGCCAATCACTCACAAGGTGCACACACACCATGATACTTGCACACACATGCATGACACACTACCTTGCAAATACCTACACACTAACATATACACATGCTAGCAAAAATACCTAGCTAGCAATACTAGCAACTCCTGCTGTTGGAGGTAGCAAGGGAAAAAATACCCACAAGATAGATCTAACACCCCACTATCATCTCTGCAAGTTTACAAAGCAAAACCAGAAAGATTGCAGCAAAAAAAAGGTACTGGTGGGGAATCGAACCCAAGAGCCCCTAGTCCAAGCCACAAAGCCAAACAATCTGCAGCTGGCATTGTTTTGACACAAAGAGGGGAGCAGAGCAGGTTAAGCCTCTCTACTGCAGCTACTAGTATCGACAGAATAAGGAAATAAAAAAGGGGGTTCACCTCTGGGATTCGAACCCTGAACCTGTTAAGAGAAACATACAAGGCTGCACCAATGCGCTACGACTGGGAACCTGACAAAGGGAGATGCACAAACAAGGTAAATGAATACGAGGCCCTGCTCTGCCTACAGGACAGCACCAGCGACAGGGAGGTCGTCGGGCTTGTCTCACCGTGGCGGCTGCTGCTGCTGTGCCAAGAGGAGATCCATCCCCTGCTACTACTGCGCCTGGCGAGCTACATCTACACATGCTACAACAGCTACTCCTATTGCACTCAAAACAACAGACACACACACAACTCTGCACCTGAGGCCCTGCTACCGATCAATGATCAGAGAAGCTCGAAGAGGCCACGCCGGAACTAGGCCGAGGTAAGGAGGAAGAGTGAAGGGGGAACGTCCCTCACCTTGGGGAACGGAACAGGAGGGACCCGATCGGAGGAGGCGGCCTGGAGAAGGCCGAAGAAGACCCGAAGGCGCCCTGCTTCCGAACCGAAGTAGGGGATGAAGACCGCCAGGAGCGCGCCCTTGACGAGCTTGGCCCCGTCGGTGTGGTCGGTCCCCGGGGCTCCTAGCGCCGGGAATGGAACGCGGGGATCCACCCCGAGCTCCCGGGCATGACGACGGCGGCGAACGGAGATGGGGGCGCAGCGGACGCCGGCGAGGAGCTGCTGCCTACTCTGCCTGTAGCTCCTACAGAAGCTTACCTTGGGGAGGAAGGGAGAGATGGAGGGGAAGAAGAGAGATGGCAGCGACAGCTGAGGGAATGGAGGGAACCCTAGGCGAGGGGGGGAGGCACGGACGCCCAGGCTATATGGGGGCCCCTCGACGTTTGTGCAACGACGCCGTCAACTCTCTCGGTCTCTCAGCTACTGACGGAAAGAAGGCGCGCGTGGGGGAGGGGGGCGTCAGAAAGAAGGACGGAGGCGTCGTGGGACTGGGCTCCCATGCGCAAGGTGGGGGTAGATGGCCCACGCCTGCGCGGGAGCCAGCCCACCAGGGCGACAGATAAGGGAAAACCCTTTCCCTGCTGGTTTCCTATTTACAGAATTAATTCGGGTAGAAAGAAATGCCCAAGGTAGTATACCAATGACAAAAATAACACAAGCACAACCCTGGGCATGGAAAATCAAGACCTAATCAATAAAAATAAGAACAAGAATTTAGGAGCAAGTAAATATTTTACAAAACAACATTAGTTGATCTGTTTTGTAATTTTTATGCACCTTTAGAACACCCATTCAAACCAGCAATTCACATCTCTCATCCACCACAATTCAAAGCTAACACATGAGCATTTTTAAAAGGGGAAAGGAAGAAGTGCATCTTGACATAGAGGAGAAATTAGAGAGAGAGGGAGGATGGTTTGAAACCTAAGCAAATACTATCACAAGCATCACCCCACACAAGCTATACACCACATGCAACATCATCACAAGGCAACACATGAAATCACAAGAACACAATGCAACAACAAGATCACATGGCATGATAAGGAATGCATGCATGCAAAGGAAGAGAAAAATAATAAGGTGACATCACATGAAATAATGAGCATGGGCTCTCTCATAGCATGACAAGGTGGACCCACATTATTTAGGTTCCAAATATGGCAAGGTTTACATCTGGGGCACTACAAACTCTCCCACACTACAAAGAAGATCTTGCCCTCGAGATCTAATACTGAAAGAAATCGGGAAATTCGGAACGGAGGTGGTCGTCGCGTTCCCACGTAGCCTCTTTATCGGAATGGTGTGACCACTGCACTTTGAGAAATTTGACAGTCTTGTTACGGGTCTTGCGCTCAGTCGCCTCGAGAACCACAACTGGATGCTCACGATAAGAAAGGTTAGGTTGAAGGTCGATATCTTGAAGATGCACAGTGCGCTCGGGGGTCTTGAAACACCTCTGAAGCTGGGAAACATGGAACACATCATGGACATTTGCAATGGTTGACGAAAGCTCGAGCTGGTACGCAAGGTTGTCCCTCTTGCCAACCACTCTGAACGGACCAACGAAACGAGGCGCAAGCTTTCCTTTGATGCCAAAATGCTGCATACCCTTCATAGGCGACACCTTGAGATAGATAAAGTCATCAAGCTCATACGACATGTCACTGTGCTTGCTATCGTAATAGCTCTTCTGACGGGACTGAGCTGCTCTGAGGTTGTCGCGAATGATCCGACACATCTCCTCAGCTTATTCTATCATATCATTGCCAAGGATCTGACGCTCGCCTGTCTGGGACCAGTTGAGCGGAGTACGGCACTTCCTGCCATAGAGAATTTCAAACGGGGCCTTGCCTGAACTAGCTTGATAACTGTTGTTATACGAGAACTCCGCGAAAGGCAGACAATCCTCCCACTTCATGCGAAAAGAGATAACACAGGCTCTCAGCATGTCCTCAAGAACTTGATTCACTCTCTCCACTTGAGCAATAGTCTGAGGATGGAACGCTGTGCTCAAGCGGATCTTCGTGCCCATAGCAGACTGAAAGGAGTCCCAGAACTTGGAAGTGAAGATACTTCCGCGATCTGACGAGATCATCATAGGTACGCCGTGCAAAGAGACAATCCTGGAGGTGCACTACTCTGCCAGTTGAGCTGCTGAAATGGACTCCTTGACTGGAAGGAAATGAGCCACTTTACTCAATTTGTCGATGACGACGAAGATAGCGTCATTGCCCTTTTTGGACTTCGGAAACCCGGTGACGAAGTCCATCTGAATGTGATCAAACTTCCACTCGGGAATCGGCAAAGACTGCAAGAGGCCCGCTGGTCTTTGATGTTCTGCTTTCACCCTTCGACATACATCACACTCGTTTACGAATTGTACAATTTCACGTTTCATACGAGTCCACCAGAAAGTCTGCTTCAAGTCATGGTACATTTTGGAACTTCCAGGATGAATAGAGAGCAGAGAGTTATGAGCTTCTTCCATGATCACCTTCCTGAGATCACCTTTCGGGACGACAAGGCGATCCTCGAAAAACAACGTGTCCCTGGCATCAATAGTGAAACACTTATACTTGGGAAGACTCTTTCCCACGCCAATCTTGACCATCTTCACCATAGCGTCAAGTAGATGAGCTGCTCTGACCTGATCTTCCAAGGTAGGAGAGATCTGAAGGTTCGCAAGAAAACCCTGAGGAACTAGCTGAATATTAAGCTTCCTGAAAGACTCAGAAAGACCCGGCTGGAGAGGTTGCAAAATCAGACTGTTGCAATATGCCTTCCTGCTCAGTGCATCAGCCACAACATTTGCCTTGCCTAGCGTGTACTCAACACTCAGATTAAAATCCTGGAGCATTTCCACCCAACGTGTTTGCCGAAGATTCAAGTTGGGCTGAGTGAAGATATACTTGAGGCTCTTGTGATCGGTGAAAACTTCAACCTTACGTTCCAACAAGAGATGTCTCCAAGTCATCAAGGCGTGCACAACAGCAGCTAGCTTGAGATCGTGCACATGATAGTTCTTCTCCGCAGGCTTCAGTTGCCTGGAAGTATAAGCAACCACCTTCCTATCTTGCATCAAGACTGCACCGAGACCCTGGAGAGAAGCATCGCAAAAGACCTGGTATGGCTTGGAATCATCCGGAGGGGCCAATACTGGAGTGGAGATAAGCTTCTCTTTGACTGTATCGAAAGCCAGTTGACACTCTGGAGACCAAACATACTTGACACCCTTCTGAAGAAGACTAGAGAGCGGCTTGGCGATTTTGGAGAAGTTCTCAACGAATCTTCTGCAATATCTAGCAAGACCGAGAAAGCTTCGAAGCTGCTTCACATTGTGCGGAGATTCCCATTCAACAATGGCTTGAACCTTGGACGGGTCAACGTTAATGCCCTCGGCAGAGATAATATGCCTAAGATACACCACTTCTTTCAGCCAGAACTCGCACTTGGAAAACTTGGCATACAACTTGTATTCTCTCAGTTTATCAAGCACCAACCTGAGATGTCTCTCATGTTCTTCCTCATCCTCAGAAAAGACCAGAATGTCGTCGAGATAGAGCAAGACAAATTCATTCTTGTATGGTGAGAAAATATAGTTCATCAATCGACAAAAAGTCGGAGGAGCATTAGCCAGACCAAAAGACATGACCGTATACAATTACGAGCCAAAACTAGTCCTGAATGCCGTCTTCAGAATGTCTTCCTCGCGAATGCGAATCTGATGATAGCCCATTCTGAGATCAAGCTTGGAGAATACTTTAGCACTTTTCAACTATTCGAACAACTCAGTTATTATTGGAAGTGGATATTTGTTGTTGATTGTCTTCTTGTTCAATGGGCGGTAATCTACACACAGCCGGTCCGAACCATCCTTATTCTTGACAAATAGAACACCACATCCCCATGGAGACGAGCTTGGTCTGATCAAACCCAAACGCTCCTGCTCATCGAGTTGCCTCTTGAGTTCCTTCAACTCTTCTGGACCCAGCTTGTACGGCCGTTTGCACACTGGCTTTGTGCCTAGCTCAAGCTCAATGACGAACTCAACTTCACGGTGCGGAGGCATGCCTGGAAGCTCTTCAGGAAACACATCTTGATATTCACAGACCACTGGAACTTGCTCAATAGGATTGATCTCACCCTTTTCATTCATGGAGAACAAACAGATTGTATCATCGCGCGCCGCGAATATAATCACATCCTCCGAAGAGTGGGTAAGCTTGACTTCTTTAGCTTCACAATCAATTGACGCCTTGTTCATGGCCAACCAGTCCATACCAATGATCAAATCAATGTCGGAATTGCCCAAGACCATAGGAGATGCCAGAAAAGCATAAGCGCCCATCTTGACAGAAACATCTGGGACGAACAACTGAGAGCTCATCCGCATACGCGGAGACACAACTTGCAATGACTTGGGAAGGAACTCGGTCACAATATTATTACCAAATGCAAAGGGGTATGACATGAAGGAATGCGAAGCACCAGAATCAAATAAAACTTTAGCAGGAATATCATTGACGAGGAGGTTACCCATGATCACATCAGAGGAGTTGTCTGCTTCAGCTGCATTCACCATGTTGACTCGAGCTGATCTGGGGTTGAATTTGACAAGAGCGTTGCTTGGAGGTTTCTCTGGGGGAGGAGGCGGCAGACGGAGCTGAGAAGTACATTTGTTGGCATAGTGACCCTTCTGCCCACATTTGTGGTAAATGACATCTGCTGGCTGCCGGAACTGAGTCTGAGGAGGCCCTTGCTTCTGATGCTGGTATCTCTGCTGGAAGCCAGGGTTGGGTGGGTGGGAAGAACCACATCCACCTGAGTGCTTCAGCTGCTGTCAGTGCCGAGGAGGAGGAGGAGAAACCCAAAACTTCTGTTGCTTCTGAACCACTTGCGTCGAGGAAGAGCTGGAATCTCTGAAGCGCTTCTTGGAGTTCTCCACCCTGAGCAGGGCTGCCTCTGCTCTGAGAGCTAAGATGTAGAACTTGTCAAACTCCTCAGGATCGTGCAAAGAAAGCGCTAACTGCAAGTCCTCCTTTAAGCCACCCCTGAACTGATAGATCTTGCTCTTCTGATCCAGGACATCCTGCAACGCGTAACGGGCCAGCTCGTGGAACTCGACATTGTACTTGTACACAGAATTGCTACCCTGCTTCAAACGCCTGAACTTCTCACGCATCTCCTCAACAAAGCTGGAAGGGATGTAGTGGGACCTGAAGTCACGACAAAACTCGTCCCAAGACAACACCCTGTCACCTCTCGAGTCCTTAAGCTGTTGCCACAAAATAGAAGCCTGCCCTTTCAACTGAAACGTAGCAAACTTGACATCGTCCTCCGGACCCACATTGCTACACTCGACAGGCTTGTTCATATCACGGATCCAATCTTCCGCATCAAATGACTGGTCGCAAGAAGTGAACGTCTTAGGCTGGTTTGACCGGAACTGACTCAGACTGGCGAAGTGATTGCCACCCTGCTGGAAATTTCCCTGCTGATGATTGGCTCTCTCCTGGATCAACTGCAACAGCATCTGAGTGTTTGCATTAGTAGCTTCCATCATCGCCTGCCAGGCCTCTGCAGGAGGAGGAGGCGGCGGCATCGGAGGAGGAGGTGGTGGAGGCGGCACCTCCTCACGCCCTGGGGTCTGACGAGGTGATGGAGCCATCCGGAAGACGGACAACATATTAGTCCACAGAATAATTGAAGATATTGCTGAATCAAAAGACAGGAATATCTGAACAGAATTTAGCATTGCACTCGAACCACATAGCAAGAGTGCATCCTCAAAGTAACAGACGACAAAATTCCGATAAGGACCACTGCAAATAAGTGTGAGCTAGAACTGCTCGGAACAAACATAAGACCGAGATTTCCCAAACCTCAATCAAGCGTCTGTAGGAAGATAGTCCTATAAGATACTACTAGATATCCCACCTATGAATTCCCGAAATAACTGGTCATGCAATCAGGTACACGGATACAAGGAGTATTTCACACAACTCCTAAACTAACCCGTCACCTGTATCACATCCTTCAACACACAACTAGCATCTCTGACCTTCATCTACAACAGATCCTCGTGATCACAACGATACCAAGTGTAGTAATACCCCCGAACAATCTACACCAGTACTGGGGACATCGGCATTATCTCACCACTACCCGTATTGAAGCAATAACGAACACCCTCCGTTCTAGATACTCAGAAATCTGAATGATGGCGATGTGCGCGATAATCCCTGGAGCTCAACTCCTCTGATACTTAGAGCAGATAGGAGGCACCAGGACATGATTCTGTCACATCGAAATCATATAGATTTCACAAATACCCGCGTGATCCTAAATTTTTTTTGAGTGAGAACAGGAGTAGAGTTAAAGATTTCCTAAGACGGGAACCTCACCAGAGCATAGAAGAGGAGAAAAAAGAGTCCTACTCTCCGATATAACTAAGACTCAAAACATTTTCTAGACTTGACTTGGCCAAATACGATCACACAAAGGCTCCTTTGGTCGTGAGGCTCTGATTACCAACTTGTAACAACCAAGATGCGGTCCTTTCCGATCTGGGGGTCGAGGCCCCGAATAGGAAAGAAGTGCATCTAAGTGTTTCGCAAGCAAGTAACATAGCACAATAAATATAAAAGTAGACAATTCGGGATTCAACTGTCTTCTTATTAATAACTCAGAGTACATCACAGATACAATCATGGTAGTTTCTCTACGGACTACAAAACATGGAAATGCTATGCTACCCTGCCTGTAGGCCCGCGATCACGACCACGCCTCAGTCCTCTGGATAGTTCACGTAGAGGCGGTCTGTCTCCTCGTCGTACTACCACGCCAGCTGGGTGCTGTCGGGATCATCTGTCTCTGGGGTACCTGTACCTGCTGGGAGTTTCAGAGGAATCCGTGAGCCACGGGGACTCAGCAATCTAAGACCTTGGTGCCAGAACTAGTCATGTTATTAGGTAGGGTAAGGGTGAAGTGTATCAGGCTGCAACATCCTATGCTTGATTAAGTGGCTAACTTACGCAAGTAGAAGTGAAGGTGGTCTACGCTAGCGGTCGGGATTACTTGATCACTAAGTGATCCTGAACACCTGCCTACGGCATTCATAACCCCACCGTGTTCCCAATCGAAGAGAGATCTTCGAAGGGACAGTCACGGTTACGCACACAGTTGGCAATTTTATTAGCTTATGTTTAAGTTCTCTAATACCGGATGTTAACAAAATATTCCAAGTTGCCACATAACCGCGGGCACGGCGTTCTGAAAGATTAAACCCTGCAGGGGTGATCCAACTAGTCCATCACAAACGAACACAGGCTGCAAAGGCATCCTCTATCACGAATCTCGTGATCTCGTCGGATTCCTTAGAGGAAAACCTCAACTCTGGGGGAAAACCGAAGCTTCACTGCGATTCCTATACGCAAGATATACCGCTAAGGTAAGGCAAGGCTAGCAGGACCTCCCGACGTGTCGACGACCCTGATAAGAGCCGTGTATCTCAGTCTCAGGACACGCCGGATGGAACTAGCTACAGGTACCAAACCTCAAGTTTCCTTGTGGTGGCCCCGCAGGCAGACCAGTTTGGACCAACACTCATGAGGAGCACTGGCCCGGGTTGTTGATTAAAGATCCTCGGGGTAGCTACTCCCTATGCAGATTATTATTAAGTTATTAGCAAATTAACACCAATGTTGGGTCATGCCGGACAAGCCTTAGCACTAAGCGATTTATCAAGGGGGTCCCCATAACAACCCCGAACGTGTTAGGAGCGATCATTATGGAATCAAACACCGGTAACCGGTAACTAAGGCGGCAATAACGGAACAAGACACCCGGCAAAAGGCTAGGACTCCCGTCATTTACCAAGTATATAGGTGCATTAATTAAATAACAAAATTTAAGATAATGATATCAAGCTCATGTTATCACATGAGTCAAAACACCTGCAACTAGCAATGCTAACATTAGTAGCTGAGCAATCCTACTTAGCCATACAAGTTTGCTAGGAAGGAGAATGGTGTTTGAGCTCATGGCATATGAAGAGGCAATTTAATTTCAGTGGTAGGCAGCGAGCAATATGACATGGAATCGAAAACTAGCATAACAAGTCTAGAGATGGAATCAAGGTCATATCATCTTGCCTGTGATATTCTCAGCTTGAAATGGTTCTGGATCGTCCTGCACGTACTCTCCTGACTCCACGTATTCGTTCTCCGATCCCGGTGCTACCCAACATGAGAATAACAACCAATGAACATCAGCACCACAATATGCAACAATCACATGATGCATGAGATGAAAATTGGGCATGCACCACTAATTCTATCACTAGCACAAGCAAATTAAACTACTACAAGTTTCTGGACAGAACTGTACACTAAGATATTTTGACATGCATGAGGATGGCACGAACAGATGCGGCTGATGAAAACGATGCAAAACCATAAATAGAACATTGCAAACGGAGCTACGGATCAACGGGAATCAGCGATACAAGATATGCAGCTCTACGTGGAAGATTCAACACCACACTCACAATTGCACAAATCTGGTATTCCCAGGTTGCCAAGACATGTAACAACCCAACATGAATGGATTGGGGCAAGGAAGAACACCACAACATCAACTAAGCACACACATTGATCAAAATGACTATACTACATAATCTGCCACAATCTGCATCATAGCTCTTTGGGAGCTACATGCAACATAGCTACAGGCCTCCAAACATGAAAAATGATACATGTCGCTGTTGCCAACCAAGAACACTACAACCACCAGCAAGAATCACAGCCAAAGGAATTAAACTATAGAAGATACAAGGCCACAAACTTTCCCAAAACCATCAGATCTCAGGGACTTAGTGAAAATTCCTGCACCTGAGTTTCTGTCTCTGTTCTGAAGCTTTTGAAAGCAATCAAATCACAACCTACTGGACTCCAAATGATTTGAAATTTTACAGGGAGCTTCACAAACATACCAGGTTCAAATTCCTAGCACTGAACTAAGGCTAGTTCTCAATACAATGACCAGCACATCCTCATCTATAAGAGAAGAAAATGTTTCCAGAATCCCAAACTTAGTGAAATTTCAGATTTCACTAATCTGGAATTTTTCAGCCACATGCCCACTTTGTCTAGGCATAGCTTGCACACACATAACACCAAGTGATAAATGTCACCACTATAGTGTATAGCAAAACCCCTACTACTATCACACAAAAGCTCATGCCCTTGGGCTCCACCTATTCCATGGAATCAAAGATCAAACTTGCAACAAAACTGAATATGTCAACTCCATAAAGTTTCCTAATGGTAAAACAAACTTCACCACTGGATTCCTTGGGAGATTCTACCCCAAAATCAACTATAATATGTGGACACTTACTTGGAACAAGTGACCACAAATTAAGGGAGAGTAAACTACTCCAAATCATGCCTAGGGAATGGGCATCATTTCATGTAGTTTCACTATATCAACTGCTACATGGTTGAGCTCATGTGCACAATGACAAAGTGGCATGGGGGTTTGAACCCCATGTTTGTGTCATGCACATCAACTTTCACAACCACTTCTCTCACTAGATCACCCACACACACACATCATCATGCCCTCTCTCATATTAACATGAGGAGGTGCACAAGTTGCAACTCGGGCTGGTTTAACACCCACATACATCATCACACACACTTCACAAGCACTTGAACCAAAGTATAACATGAAGGTAAAATCTACTAAACAAGTAAACTTGGAAACAACACATACATGCACTCCACTATGCTTGCAAGCTCAAGATTATACTAGCACATGCACCTACATATGCCTCATCTCATGGTGCCAATCACTCACAAGGTGCACACACAACATGATACTTGCACACACATGCATCACAAACTACCTTGCAAATACCTACACACTCACATATACACATGCTAGCAAAAATACCTAGCTGGCAATACTAGCAACTCCTGTTGTTGGAGGTAGCAAGGGGAAAAATACCCACAAGATAGATCTAACACACCACTATCATCTCTGCAAGTTTACAAAGCAAAACCCGAAAGATTGCAGCAAAAAAAAGGGTACTGGTGGGGAATCGAATCGAATCCAAGAGCCCCTAGTCCAAGCCACAAAGCCAAACCACTCTTCAGCTGGCATTGTTTTGACACAAAGAGGGGAACACAACAGGTTAAGCGTCTCTACTGCAGCTACTAGTATTGATAGAATAAGGAAATAAAAAAGGGGGTTCACCTCTGGGATTTGAACCCTGAACCTGTTAAGAGAAACATACAAGGCTGCACCAATGCTCTACGACTGGGAACCTGACAAAGGGAGATGCACAAACAAGGTAAATGAATACGAGGCCCTGCTCTGCCTATAGGATAGCACCAACGACAGGGAGGTCGTCGGGCTTGTCTCGCCGTGGCTGCTGCTGTTGCTGCGCCAAGAGGAGATCCATCCCCTGCTACTGCTGCGCCTGGCGAGCTACATGTACACATGCTACAACAGCTACTCCTACTGCACTCAAAACAACAGACACACACACAACTCTGCACCTGAGGCCCTGCTACCGATCCACGGTCAGAGAAGCTCGAAGAGGCCACGCTGGAACTAGGCCGAGGGAAGGAGGAAGAGTGAAGGGGGAACGTCCCTCACCTTGGGGAACGGAAGAGGAGGGACCCGATCGGAGGAGGCGGCCTGGAAAAGGCCGAAGAAGACCCGAAGGCGCTCTGCTGCCGAACCAAAGTAGGGGATGAAGACCGCCGGGAGCGCGCCCTTGACGAGCTCGGCCCCGTCGGTGTGGTCGGTCCCCGGGGCTCCTAGCGCCGGGAATGGATCGCAGGGATCCACCCCGAGCTCCCGGGCATGACGACGGCGGCGAACGGATATGGGGGCGCAGCGGACGGCGGCGAGGAGCTGCTGCCTACTCTGCATGTAGCTCCTACAGAAGCTTACCTTGGGGAGGAAGGGAGAGATGGAGGGGAAGAAGAGAGATGGCGGCGACATCTGAGGGAATGGAGGGAACCCTAGGCGAGGGGGGGAGGCACGGACGCCCAGGCTATATGGGGGCCCCTCGACGTTTGTGCAACGACGCCGTCAACTCTCTCGGTCTCTCGGCTACTGACGGAGAGAAGGCGCGCGTGGGGGAGGGGGGCGTCAGAAAGAAGGACGGAGGCGTCGTGGGACTGGGCTCCCATGCGCAAGGTGGGGGTAGATGGCCCACGCATGCGCGGGAGCCAGCCCACCAGGGTGGCAGATAAGGGAAAACCCTTTCCCTGCTGGTTTCTTATTTACAGAATTAATTAGGGTAGAAAGAAATGCCCAAGGTAGTATACCAGTGACAAAAATAACACAAGCACAACCCTGGGCATGGAAAATCAAGACCTAATCAATAAAAATAAGAACAAGAATTTAGGAGCAAGTAAATATTTTACAAAACAACATTAGTTGATCTGTTTTGTAATTTTTATGCACCTTTAGAACACCCATTCAAACCAGCAATTCACATCTCTCATCCACCACAATTCAAAGCTAACACATGAGCATTTTTAAAAGGGGAAAGGAAGAAGTGCATCTTGACATAGAGTAGAAATTAGAGAGAGAGGGAGGATGGTTTGAAACCTAAGCAAATACTATCACAAGCATCACCCCACATGCAACATCATCACAAGGCAACACATGAAATCACAAGAACACAATGCAACAACAAGATCACATGGCATGATAAGGAATGCATGCATGCAAAGGAAGAGAAAAATAATAAGGTGACATCACATGAAATTATGAGCATGGGCTCTCTCATAGCATGACAAGGTGGACCCACATGAGTTAGGTTCCAAATATGGCAAGGTTTACATCTAGGGCACTACAGCTTACTTTCTGCTCTTCTTTTCTTTACAGATTTTTGTCTGGACGCTCAGGCTGAAGCCACCGACATTGAACGGTCGGTTGTTCCAAACGTTCCACTCGGAGACGAAGCGAATCGGGAAATGCTCCGAGCACATATTCACCATGGCAGAGTGGGGCCTTTCATCGGCCGTCTGAGAGAAGTCATCGGCCGGATCGACAAGGAGCTGTGGCCCGAAGACGATTCCCGGCAGGAGATAGAAGGGCTGATGATCGGCTGGAGGACGTCCCGAACCGAGTGCAGGCGTGGAAGAAATCTGCCGCTCGCTGTGGTGCGGACGTGGCGCTATCGCTGGTCCGAGTGCACTGCAAGGAAGCTCACGAAGAGAAGCTGAAGGCGTTGCAGGTCGCCAACACCAAGAAGCTTCGATTCGAAGATTTCATGGAGACCTTCCTTGAGACCGCCACTCGCATCGTAGATGGGATCGACCTTGACACTTTTGTGGAGCCAATCCCGGTGCCAGTCCTGACGATGCTTGAAAAACATTACCTCGGTATGCCGAGTGGTATCTGTATCAAACGTTGGCCACTGCTGTTGGCCGTCACATTCGTGGTTCGGTGTGGATAAGCTTGATCTACACCTAGCCGCCTATCGTTGAACCTACTTTGAATTCGAATCTAATATTTCGCTCTTTTTTGACACAATTTTGGCTCGTGGTTTCTGTTTGGCGTTTCTTGGTGAAGCCAATGGCAAACATGCGGAGCATGTAATTGTTAATTGTCTTCACATCCACATGAGCCTCAATGAGGGTCTGCTAAGCCTCCGAGTGGATGTTGAGGATACACTCGAAGGAAGCTTTTTTACTTAGGAGATTCTGGATCACAGCTAAGTCCTCGAGTGCGGCATGTCGTGCGCACTCGAAGCGAGTTGATACTCATGTAGTTGTCAGTTGTCTCGACATCCACATGAGCCTCAATGAGGGTCTGCTAAGCCTCCGAGTGGATCTCGAGGATACACTCGAAGGAAGCTTTTTTACTTAGGTGATTCTGGATCGTAGCTAAGTCCCCGAGTGCGGCATCTCGTGCGCACTCGGAGCGAGTTGATACTCATGTAGTTGTCAGTTGTCTCGACATCCACATGAGCCTCAATGAGGGTCTGCTAAGCCTCCGAGTGGATCTCGAGGATACAATCGAAGGAAGCTTTTTGACTTAGGCGATTCTGGATCGCAGCTAAGTCCCCGAGTGCGGCATCTCGTGCGCACTCGGAGCGAGTTGATACTCATGTAGTTGTCAGTTGTCTCGACATCCACATGAGCCCCAATGAGGGTCTGCTAAGCCTCCGACTAGATCTCTAGGATACACTCGAAGGAAGCTTTTTACTTAGGCGATTCGTCATCGCAGCTAAGCCCTCGAGTGTGACGTTTAGTGCGCACTCGGAGACAATTTCTGTACTTAGGCAATTCTGGATCGCAGATAAGTCCCCGGGTGCGATGTTTAGTGCACACTCGGAGAAAGTTTGTACTTACGCGATTCTGGATCGCAGCTAAGTCCCCGCGTGGGACGTTTAGTGCACACTCGGAGAAAGTTTGTCCTTAGGCGATTCTGGATCGCAGCTAAGTCCCCGAGTGTGACGTTTAGTGCACACTCGGAGAAAGTTTGTACTTAGGCGATTCTGGATCGCAGCTAAGTCCCCGAGTGTGACGTTTAGTGCACACTCGGAGAAAGTTTGTACTTAGGCGATTCTGGATCGCAGCTAAGTCCCCGAGTGTGACGTTTAGTGCACACTTGGAGAAAGTTTGTACTTAGGCGATTCTGGATCGCAGCTAAGTCCCCGAGTGTGACATTTAGTGCACACTCGGAGAAAGTCTGTACTTAGGCGATTCTGGATCGCAGCTAAGTCCCCGAGTGTGACGTTTAGTGCACACTCGGAGAAAGTTTGTACTTAGGCGATTCTGGATCGCAGCTAAGTCCCCGAGTGTGACGTTTAGTGCACACTTGGAGAAAGTTTGTACTTAGGCGATTCTGGATCGCAGCTAAGTCCCCGAGTGTGACATTTAGTGCACACTCGGAGAAAGTCTGTACTTAGGCGATTCTGGATCGCAGCTAAGTCCCCGAGTGTGACGTTTAGTGTACACTCGGAGAAAGTTTGTACTTAGGCGATTCTGGATCGCAGCTAAGTCCCCGAGTGTGACGTTTAGTGCACACTCGGAGAAAGTTTGTACTTAGGCGATTCTGGATCGCAGCTAAGTCCCCGAGTGTGACGTTTAGTGCACACTCGGAGAAAGTTTGTACTTAGGCGATTCTGGATCGCAGCTAAGTCCCCGAGTGTGACGTTTAGTGCACACTCGGAGAAAGTTTGTACTTAGGCGATTCTGGATCGCAGCTAAGTCCCCAAGTGTGACGTTTAGTGCACACTCGGAGAAAGTTTGTACTTAGGCGATTCTGGATCGCAGCTAAGTTTTTTTTTTAGACCGGAGTCTGCCAACGCGGAAGAATTTTGAATCTGCAAATAATCAATCTGCTTTGTATTACTTCAATGATCCTTGTTCTTTACATTGCCCCATTCGGCGGTTACGTGTAGAAGCGCTTCAGGAGATCTCCGTTCCATGCTCGCGGTTCATCCGTTTCCCTGTCGAGGTTGTAGAGTCGATATGCTCCGTTGTTCAGCACCTTGGAGATGATGAAGGGTCCTTCCCAAGCGGGAGCCAACTTGTGAGGTCTGTGCTGATCCACTCGGAGCACCAGGTCGCCTGCTTGGAATGTACGACTCCTGACGTGCCGCGCGTGAAATCGCCGCAGATCTTGTTGATAAATGGTTGAGCGAGTCAGTGCCATCTCGCGCTCCTCTTCTAGAAGATCCACTCCGTCTTGCCTGGCTTGCTCTGCTTCGGCTCCGGAGAAGAGTTCGACTCGTGGAGCGTTGTGAAGCAAGTCACTCGGAAGGACTGCCACTGCTCCGTAAACGAGGAAGAACGGGGATCGCCCTATAGATCTATTTGGAGTTGTGCGGAGGCCCCACAACACCAAAGGCAGCTCGATGACCCATGCGCCGGCAGCATGTCCAACTTCCCACAGGAGTCGAGGCTTCAACCCTTGAAGAATAAGTCCGTTCGCCCGCTCTGCTTGCCCGTTTGTTTCGGGATGCGCCACAGATGCAAAATCCACTCGGATACCTTGGCCTATACAGAAACCTTTGAATCTGTCCGAGTCAAAGTTTGTGCCATTGTCAGTGATTATGCTGTGCGGTACCCCGAATCTGGAGATGATGTCCGTGACAAACTTGATGGCCATAAGGGAGCCGAGTTTCTTGATGGGCTTGGCTTCAATCCACTTGGTGAACTTGTCGACTGCCACCAACAGATGTGTGAATCCACCTTGGCCTGTCCTGAATGGACCGACTGTATCTAATCCCCACACCACAAACGGCCAAACAAGGGGGATTGTCTTCAGCGCAGACGTTGGCTTGTGAGACTTGTTCGAGTAGAACTGACAGCCTTCGCATCGGTCGACCATATCCTTCGCCATTTCATTCGCCTGCAACCAGAAGAAACCAGCTCTGAATGCTTTGGCGACGATTGCTCTTGAGGAGGCATGATGACCGCAAGTTCCCGAGTGAATTTCTTCCAGGATTAACTGCCCCTCCTCAGGGGAGATGCATCGTTGAAGGACGCCTGAAACACTTTCTTTGTACAACTGGCCATCAATGACGGTGAACGACTTCGACCTGCGGACGATCTGTCTGGCTTGGACCTCATCTTCTGGTAATTCTCGCCTTAGGATGTACGCAATGAACGGCACAGTCCAATCGGGGATGATAGCGAGAATCTCCATGATCAGATCAACCACAGCGGGGACCTCGACTTCATTCGGATCTGTCGAGCTCTTTGGTTGTACCGGTTCCTCTGTGAAGGGATCTTCTTTAACTGAGGGAAGGTGTAGGTGCTCGAGGCAGACATCACTCATGACTGGTCTCCGAGTGGATCCTAGTTTCGCCAACTCATCAGCTGCTTGGTTTTTCAGTCGCGGAACATGGTGGAGTTCCAGACCTTCAAACTTTTTCTCGAGCTTCCTCACTGCGTTGTAGTATGTAGTCATGGTGGGGTTCCTTACGTCCCACTCCTTCATCACTTGATTAACCACCAAATCTGAATCGCCATAGACCATCAGGCGACGGACGCCGAGTGTGATGGCCATGCGCAATCCATAAAGGAGAGCTTCATACTATGCCTCATTGCTGGAGGAATCGAAATGTATCTGCAACACATACTTGAGTTTGTCATCTTTTGGCAATATGATCACAACGCCAGCGCCGGAGCCATTCAACATCTTGGACCCATCGAAGAACATTGTCCAATGAGCCGAGTAGATGTGGGTCGGTTGTTGTTGTTCTACCCATTCTGCTATGAAATCAGCCAGGGCTTGAGACTTTATAGCTTTCTTGGCCTCGAACTTGATGTCGCAGTATAACATCTCCATTGCCCACTTCGCCACTCGGCCTGATGCGTCCCGATTATGGAGGATTTCCGACAACGGAGCATCAGAAATGACGGTCACCGAGTGGTCTTGGAAATAATGAGCCACCTTCTTCCAGTCATGTAAATCCCATAAATAAGCTTTTGATAATGGGGATACCTCTGCTTGGAAGGAGTCAGGACTTCGGAGACATAATACACTGGCAGCTGAACCTTGTATACCTTGCCTTCTTCTTCGCGTTCGACTGTGAGAACAGTGCTGACGACTTGATTTGTAGCTGCGATGTACAGAAGAAGGGGTTCTTTACTGAGCGGAGCAGTAAGAACGAGCTGGGTGGAAAGCAGGGCTTTGAGGTCGTCGAATGCAATTTGGGCTTCGTCTGTCCACTCGAAAGTATTTGATTTCTTCATGAGTCGGTACAGAGGTAGCGCTTTCTCGCCGAGTCGACTGATAAACCTGCTCAAAGCCGCTAGGCAACCTGTGAGCCTTTGAACATCGTGTATTCTGAACGGCTGCTCCATTCGGACGATGGTCCCGATCTTTTCGGGGTTGACATCGATCCCTCGTTCGGAAACGAAGAAACCGAGTAACTTTCCGCTGGGAACACCGAATGAACACTTGGCAGGGTTGAGCTTGATATCGTACCTACGAAGGTTGGCGAATGTTTCTGCCAAGTCAGTCAGCAGGTCGGAACCTTTGCGTGACTTGACTACGATATCATCCATATACGCTTCCATATTTCGACCGATCTGGTCAAGGAGGCATTTTTGGATCATGCGCATAAAAGTTGCTCCTGCATTCTTCAAACCGAACGGCATAGTGATGTAGCAGAAGCACCCGAATGGGGTGATGAAGGCTGTTTTTAATTCATCGGGGCCATACAGACGGATCTGATGATAGCCCGAGTAGGCATCAAGGAATGACAAACGCTCGCAACCCGCAGTCGAATCGACAAATTGATCAATGCGGGGGAGCGGGAAATGGTCTTTCGGGCAGACCTTATTCAGATGCTTGAAGTCGATGCACATTCGGAGAGACTTGTCCTTCTTGGGCACCATAACAACATTGGCGAGCCACTCGGAGTGGTGTACCTCGCGAATGAAGTTGGCTGCCAAAAGTTTAGCCACCTCCTCTCCGATTGCCTTCCTCTTGTGCGCGACGGACCGACGCAGGCGTTCTCGGACAGGCCGAGCAGTAGGATCCACATGCAGTCGGTGCTCAGCCAACTCCCTGGGTACACCTGGCATGTCAGCGGGCTTCCATGTGAAGACGTCCCAGTTCTCACGGAGGAATTGGATGAGCTCGGCTTCCTATTTTGGATCGAGGGTGGTGGAGATGTTCGTCGGGGCAGCGGTGTCGTCCGTCGGGTGGATGCTAACCTTCTTCGTGTCTCCCGCCGACTGGAATGCGGACTCCGAAGCTGGCTTCTTCGAACGCATCAAGTCAGCGGGGTCGGCTATCTTCTTGTACTCGTCGAGCTTGAGGATAGCCATCTGCTGATCGGCGATCCTCGACCCCTGCTGCAGACACTCCTCGGCCTCCTGCCGATTGCCTGTGACAGTGATCACACCTTTGGGACCTGGCATATTCAGCTTCAGGTACACGTAACATGGAGGGGCCATGAAACGCGCATACGCCAGACGGCCCAGAATCGTGTGGTATGCACTCTGGAAGTCCACCGCCTCGAATGTCAGCTTTTCCTTGCGGAAGTTCTTGTCGGAGCCGAAAAAGACGTCTAACGAGATCTGGCCGAGTGACTTGGCCTTTCATCCAGGGTTGACTCAGTGGAACTGCATGCTGCTCTCGCTAAGTTTGGACATTGGAATGCCCATCCCCTTGAGAGTGTCGGCGTACATGATGTTCAAGCCGCTGCCGCCATCCATGAGGACTTTGCGCAGTTGAACTCCTTCCACCACCGGGTCGACGACCAGAGCCTGCCTCCCTTGGGTGGGCACGTGTGCTGGATGATCCAACTGGTCAAGGGTGATCGTAGTCTGAGACCATTTGAGGAACGTGGGGTTGGTTGGGGTGGCCACGTTCACCTCCCTGTTCACCAGCTTCAGACGACTCTTGCTTTCCACGTCAGCAAAAATCATCAGTGTCGCATGGACTTGGGGGAACGGATCCTCCTTGTCCTCATCATCCTATTCGTTGTCCTTTTCACTCGGCTGCCCTTCGCCGAACCCTTGGATCAGGAGGCGACATTGCCGAGTGGTATGCTTCAGGAATATGGCATTGCCTTCTTCGTCCATCTTCGTGTGGATTGGACATGGCTGATCCAGGATGTGGTTTCCGAACTGCTTCTTCTTGGGGGTGAACTGAGCCTTCCCCTTGCCTTTGAACTTGGCATTGGTAACGGCTGCGGCCTCTGCCTGCGGAGTGGATGGAGCTTTCAAGTTCTGCTTCCGAGTGCTGTTCCCAAATCCATCGGCGACTGCTTTATGCTTGCCGCTACGAATGCAGTCCTCTTCTTCGCCATTTGCATAGCGTGCCGCTATCTCCATCATCTTGCTCATGGAGATGTCGCCTGTCCGACCGAACTTCAGGTACAGATCTCTGTACCGCATGCCTGTCTTGAAGGCGCAGACTGCTTGGTGCTCTGTGACGTTCTCCACCGTGTGGTAGAGGGTTGTCCAACGCTGGATGAAATCACGCAGGGGATCATTCTGCTTCTGGACACGGTGCTGGAGCTCCACGAGACCAGCAAGGCGTTTGCACGTCCCCTCGAACGTCCTGATGAAGACTCGGGCCAGATCTACCCAGCTGTAGATGCTTGAAGGAGCTAACTGGTTCAGTCACGCTCGTGCCGAGCTGTCGAGCATCAGGGGGAGATGTTTCATGGCGACCTGGTCATCACCACCACCGGTCTGGACCGCCACCCGGTATTCGTCCAGCCACGTTTCTGGCTTGGATTCTCCTGTAAACTTGCTGATCCCCGTCGCCAATCGGAAGTTGGGAGGGATGTCAGCCGAACGGATGGCTCGACTGAAATACTCGGGGCCAGAGACGATGGTCCTGCTTCCACTCGCACGGTCTCTATCGTGACCATCGCGGTGGGCTCGACTCCTGTCGACCTTCCTCTGGGCGATGTACCCTCTTGCGTCAGGCCTTGGATCATAAGTGTCACCGACCGAACGCCGATCATCATGATGTCGGGGCCCGTAGGGCTCACCCCGCGGAGGGGTGCGTGAACGGCGACGGTTTTCGGGGTTCATGGAACGGCTGCCTCCTCTGTGTCGCTGATGAGAATCGGGGCTGAAAACTGACCGATGCGTGTTCGCGTGAACAGAACTATTCTGGATCCTGTTGTGCGACTGGGAGACCGCTGAATTCTGTTGCTGCACCGTGTGCAACAGGGCACGGATCTGCTCAATCCCTCTACCAGCCTCTGAATCAGTCGGCTGGAGGGAATCAGCTATCTTGGCGGCGGCAGCCAGGTTGAGGACGGGTGTGCAGAACACCTCCACATTGCTCTGACGAGTGCGTCGACTGGCAGAACGGCGGGGCTGACGGCGAGCGCCGGATGACTCGCCGACTTCGTGCTCGTTCCAACCAGTTTGGCGGGGACTTTCATGGGAATTGGCCATGTGAACTTCGGCTGCAGGCCCGCGACCCAAGTACTCGGAAGGCAACTCAGTCGGAACTGAGTCCGAGCGCTGGGACGGCGGCGCAACTACAACCGACTCGAGGACCGCCACTTGAGAGGACGCGTTCTGGCGCGCCTGGGCGTGTCGCACCCAACGCTGGAGCCACGGACGGCGAGACCGCTTGTTGCAGCGCGTGACGGGGGAGAAGATCGACACCGGAACCGACTGCTGGAGAAGAAGGATGCCGCGGGCGCCGACACGGAAGTGCGTAGCCCCGCGTCTGGGGAGCGCCTCGACGTCGAGAGGCGCATCCCGAAGCCATGCCGAATCGTCGACGATGAAGGAGAGTGCGCCAAAGAGGACCTCATGACACATGCACCAATCTCCACCGGACGACATGATGAAAAGATGTAGTCCCAAACTCGTCGGAAGCCGCTTAGACGTCTGCCCCACGGTGGGCGCCAAATGTCGTGGGTATAAGTCTGACAGTAGATGTGTAGGGTACGAAAGGATGGGCAGAGCCTTAGCTACGACAAGGTTGTATGAGTTCAGGCCCCTCTACGGTGGAGGTAAAAGCCCTACGTCTCAGTGCTCTTGGGAGCTTAATGTCGAGTGAAATATGGATTACAGTGAAAATGCTAACCCCTGCACCAGTGGGGAGGGGCGGCTTATATAGAGTATGCTGCCCTTCACAACGGTCCGGTGCGCAGGGGTCGAGTAGTGGCGAATAAATGCCTACGTTACAGGTAACGTATGCCTTAAATGCTAATAATGGTGTATGAAAACGTACGACCGTTGCCCTCCAGGGAGGTTATGATATACAGAGTGGAATCCAGTCGGCAGTTTAATACGCTCCGAATGCTCATCTCCGACTGGATGATGGGGGGAATCATTACCGACTGGATGATGGGAAGTCCTTAATTCAGTCGGAACTGACTAAGGGCCTTGTCCCTTAACAAGGGTAGTCCTTGGGTAGGACCTATAGGGCAGGCCTATGACCCTACCCTGGGACTATGACCCCATCAATCGTATTGGAAACAAAGAGAGGTGGAGATGTAGTTCCTCTCTCATAATAATTGCAAGAAGGAGCAGCAAGCACATGCATATTATATTCATCAAAATCATCATGTTTAACATAAGGGACTATAGCTAGCTCATCTTCATAAGCATCATTCATATTGGCAACATGGCCACAAGCATAGCATGCATCAAGTTCATCAAAAAGGGATATTTCAAACGAATCCAAGGTATCATAACATTCATCTTTCGGTAAGAACAAAGGGAAATTAAATAATGTATGAGTAGAAGAGTTACTCTCATTAGAAGGTGGACACGGGTAGCTAGTCCGCTCTTCCTCCTTTTGTTCTTCGCTCTCCTCTTCATCTTTTTCATCTAATGAGCTCACAATTTCAGCATTTTCTTCTTCCATAGTTTCCTGCAAAATAATAATCTCTTCTTGGGCAGCATAGGATTTCTCCTTAAATCGTTTAATATGGGCATTATATTCATAATTATTATAACAATAACGAAGCATAGCCAAATTTTCAGATCGATAAGGCGCATCATCATTATCATCACACCTTTTAAACAGAGCCTCAATTTCATAAGCACCCATAAAAGCAACAAACTCTTCTATTTGATCCACATCATAGTAATCATATATACCATTAGCATAAGAAGCCAAGGTTCTATGATCATTAAATTCAAAAAAAAGGAAGGTGTGGAGCCTTCATCCTAGAGCAACAAGTAACACCATATCTCTTGCATAGTTCCCAAGCATACCATTTCAACAAATGGATTTGATCCCATAAAAGTTTCCCTTTTTGAGTCAAGCGATAATCCCTAAAGTATTCACGTTGATCCAACGTGTATCCCATTATATAATTGAATGGGGCTTTCTCAGATTTATTAAAGAAGTGCATAATATTTCCACATAACGAGCCTCGAGGGTTTTAGGAGGTTCCCCATCTCCATGAGTAGCAAGTACACCTAATTTTTTTCGTATTCCGTGTTCCATATCCATAACTAAAGATAGAGAACAACTTAGAACAACAAATAAATCTACTTAGTGATAAAGGAAACAAGCACACACGAGGATATTCACCCCACGCTATTGCTCCCCGGCAACGGCGCCATAAAAAGGTCTTGATAACCCACAAGTATAGGGGATCAATTGTAGACTTTCCCAATAAGTAAGAGTGTCGAACCCAACGAGGAGCTAAAGGTAGGACAAATATTCCCTCAAGTTCTATCGACCACCGATACAACTCTATGCACAGTTTACGTTCTCTTTACCTAGAACAAGTAAGAAACTAAAAGTACTTTATAGGAGTGAATGGATAGGCTTGCAAGAAAGAAAAGAACACGTAAATAAAACTAGGGGCTGGTTAGATAAAGAAACAACTACGTGTGTCTAACGAGTGTGGAAAAGTGGTGGTAGGAGTTGGGGAATTGTCCCTAAGCAATTGACTACGTTACTAGATCGATATCAAGTATCATGTGGGAAAGGCCTCTCCTAGCATGTCATCCCTTACTTGGAATTCTACGCACTTATGATTGGAACTATTAGCAAGCGTCCGCAACTACTAACGTTCATTAAGGTAAAACCCAACCATAGCAATAAGATATATTGGCCCCCCTTCAATCCCATATGCATCAATTTCTATGCTAGGTTTGAAGCTTCTGTCACTCTAGCCTACCAATACATAGTCCTATCAACATACAACTAACCCTATGGTGTGATCCACGCGCGCGATCATATGATGGGCACCAAAGGACATCAACATAACCACAAGCAAATTAAACCAATCATAGCAATTCATCAATCACCAATAGGACAACGATAATCAACTCAGACATCATAGGATAGCAACACATCATTTGATAACAATATGTAGCATAAAGCACCAGGTTCAAGTGGAGGGTACAGCGGGCTGCGGGAGAGTGAACCGCTGAATATAGATGGGGGAAGATGATGGAGATATTGGTGAAGATGATGGAGGTGTTGGTGTAGATCGCCGTCACACGATGATATCCCGGGCGGAGTTCCGGCGCCGCCGGGAGAGAGGGGGAGAGAGCCCCCTCCTTCTTCTTCTTCCTTGACCTCCTCCCTAGATGGGAGAAGGGTTTCCCCTCTGGTCCATGGTCTCCATGGCGGCGGAGGAGTGATAGCCCCTCCGAGATTGGATCTCTTTGTGTCCTTCTGTTTCTGCGCTCCCAGATTCTGCGTTTCACTGTTTCTTAAATTCCCGGAGATCCGTAACTCCGATTGGGCTGAAATTTTAACACGATTTTCTTCCAGATATTATCTTTCTTACGGCGAAAGAATGGCTCCAACCGCCTTAAGGATTGGCCACAAGCCTGCGTGTCGCGGGCCCACCTCTCGCCGCGGCGACAGGGCTTGTGGGCACTCCGTGCATCGCCTCGCGTTGATTCTTCTTTGCAAAAATCATAAATATTCCAAAAAAAATACCCGTAAGTTTTTATTACGTTTGGACTTCGTTTGGTATGGATATTCTGAGAAACAAAAAACATGCAACAAACAGGAACTGGCACTCGGCACTAGATCAATATGTTAGTCCCAAAAATAGTATAAAAAGTTGCCAAAAGTATATGAAAGTTGTATAATATTGGCATGAAACAATAAAAAATTATAGATACGACGGAGACGTATCAACGACGCAACCGCCTCAGGAGTAGCAGGGGAAGGTGAAGCCACCACTTCAGGAGCTGCGGCCGGGGCGACCGATGAGGTCACAGCCCCGTAGCCGGTGTCCTTTTTGTTTTGTTCCACCCCCGAGGGATGTAATGAACGTGCGTCGTGGGCCAATGCTTTTTTTGAATGTATTTATTCAGCATTATATTCGTATTGCCATGCGTGTTGTTTTATATCTTTGTCTTCTGATTCCTTGTTGACTCCTTTTTCTCCAATCCTCGTATTCCCGATCTTCCACCCCGCCAGCCCGACAGCCGGGAGACAGTCTGTGGCTGGGTCGAGGTTTCTGACCTTAGAATACGAGACTTAGATTTTTCGAAGCCATCAAGACTTAAAGACCATGACATAAACCAACAGAGGCCGACTTGAATGAGATTGTAAATATGATCGAGCCAACCCGAGCCGGTGACCCTTTGTAGCCGAACTTTGCATGAATCCGGCCTGACCTGGCGTCACCTCGCAAGCCAGACGGCCGGAGACAGTGCGCAAGCTCGTACGAGGTGACCAGGGATCAACCGGTTTACACTATCTGTTCTTTTACAA
This sequence comes from Hordeum vulgare subsp. vulgare, assembly GCF_904849725.1. Classification (NCBI taxonomy): domain Eukaryota; kingdom Viridiplantae; phylum Streptophyta; class Magnoliopsida; order Poales; family Poaceae; genus Hordeum; species Hordeum vulgare. The sequence goes on along the minus strand of NC_058520.1, from coordinate 484,499,699 downwards.
TAGGGAAGGCGTCCGAGCGGCTAGCGAGCCCCCGATCTTGTTAAAGCCAGCAAGGGGCGTGCGCTGCGTAGCCTCCGATCTTGATTAAGCCAGCAAGAGGTGTACGCGGTGTAGCCCCCGAGCTTATTGAAGACAGCAAGGGGTGTCCACTGAGTGAAAACTCTCAATAAAAAGAAACATGCGGCATGCTCTTTTTATTGCATTTGTTGAGGGTCCCTGAAGAGGGAGAAAGATACACATGCATGCTCTTTACACTGTTTGATTCTTGCTTTCTAGCAATAGAATGGGCGAAGTAGCGCCGCGTTCCATGGACGTTCCGTCTCCTGGCCCGAGTCGTCCCTCTTGCGCTTCCTTGGTTTTTGGGCACCGATCAAGTAGTAAGCGTTGTTGTGCAACGCCCTACTGATGATGAAGGTCCCTCCAATGAGGATGAGAGCTTGTGTTGGCCGGCAGTGCGCTGGATTCTTCTGAGGACCAAGTCTCCCTCCATGAAAGAGAGAGGCTTGATCTTTTTGTTGTGGTAGTATCTCAGCTTCTGTTGATAGATGGCCATCCGGCTCAAGGCCAAGTCCCTTGCTTCTTCGAGGAGGTCCACACCGTCTTCTCTTGTCTCCTTCGCCTCCGTTTCTATGTATAGGGCGACCCGAGGCGAGTCAAACTCGATATCCGTGGGAATAATAGCCTCGGACCCGTATACAAGAAAGAACGGAGTGAAGTCGGTCGACTGGTTGGGCGTGGTGCGGAGGCTCCATAACACGGCCGGCAGTTCTTCAATCCACCAGCCGGCTGATCTAACCAGTGGTGCCACAAGTCTTGGCTTGATGCCGACTAGAATCAGGCCGTTGGCCCTCTCCGCTTGGCCATTCGACTTGGGATGTGCTACTGATGCCAAATCAAGCCGGATGCCTACCTTGGAACAGTAGAGCGCCAGAGCGCCTTTGGCGAAGTTGGTGCCGTTGTCGGTGATGATGCTGTGGGGAACGCCATATCGGACAGAAATGTCTGTGATGAACTTGACAGCGGTGGGGCATCAAGCTTTTTGATAGGTCTGGCTTCAATCCACTTGGTGAACTTGTCGACAGCTACCAAGAGATGCGTCATCCCACCACGAGCCGTCTTGAAGGGCCCTACCATGTCCAGTCCCCAGACGGCGAACGACCATGACAGGGGAATGGTTTTGAGGGCTGAAGGAGGCATATGGCTCTTCGCGCTGAAGAATTGGCAGCCTTCGCACTTGTCGACCAGATCCACGGCCTCCTCGAGAGGCGTGGGCCAGTAGAAGCCATGACGGAACGCTTTGGCCACCAGGGTTCTGGAAGCGGCGTGATGCCCACACTCCCCCTGGTGAATGTCTCTGAGGATCTCCTGTCCCTTTTCTGATTCGACGCAGCGTTGGAACATACCGGTCGCGCTGCGCCGTACCAGCTCGCGATTGATAATGGTGTAGGCTGCAGACCTGCGCTGGATGTGCCTCGCCTCCGCCTCGTTCTGAAGAAGGAAGGCCAGGATAGTTTGACGCCATGACGGAGCCGACACAAGGGTTGCCTCCGCCTCGACTTGACTGTTGGGGGCTTCTGCAGCCCCTGAGCTTGATGGAGCCGCGGTCGTGGACTCGAGACAAGGTGTCTCTGGCGCTGCTGCCAACGTAGCCGGCACGGGGATTCGAGGCCAGGCGGAGCCGGGGTTGTTGTTGTAGTCGGTGCCGCCATTGGAGTTGATGTGGCCAACGTAGCCGGCACGGGAACAGTAGCCGTTGTAGTTGGTGGAGCCGACGGCTCTTGCACCGTGGACTCAGCCGGTGCCGCTATTGGAGTTGGCATAGTCAGCGTAGCCGGTGTGGGAGCAGCAGCCGGCGTAGTTGGTGGAGCCGACGGCGCTTGCACCGCAGAGTCAGCCGGCACAAAGATCGATGCCGACTCGGGAGACGGCCTGATAGACGGCTTATGGAGTTGCTCGAGGGAGACGCCGGCTGGAATAGCCTGTCTCGTGGAGCCGATCTTTGCTAGTGTATCAGCCGCCTCATTTTCTGCCCTGGGAACATGGTGGAACTCATAGCCCTCGAAGGGGCCGCTGAGCTGCTGGATGAGGAAGCGGTAGCTTGCCGTGTTGGCGTCGCTGGCGTCCCATTCGCCAGAGACCTGCTGTACCACCAAGTCTGAATCATCGAAGCATATGAGCCGCCGGATGCCCATCTCCTTGGCAAGCCGGAGGCCGTGAGCAAGTGCTTCGTACTCGACGACATTGTTGGAGGCGGCCAAGTGGATCTGGAGAGCATACTTGAGCAGGTCCCCTTTCGGAGATGTCAATACGATGCCGGCTCCCAGTCCTGTCCGCATCTTCCAGTCGTCGAAGTGCATCCGCCAATGCATGGAGTCTGGAGGCGGTGGCTCAAACTGGGTATCGGCCCAGTCGACTAAGAAGTCGGCCACCACCTGAGATTTGATGGCGGTGAGGGGTTCGTACCGGATATAGTGGTCCGCCATAGCGATGGACCATTTGGCAATCCTTCCCGTGGCATCACGGTTGCCCATGATCTCTGAAAGAGGAGCAGTGCTTACCATAGTGATGGCATGCTCTTGGAAATATTGCTTCAACTTCTTTGCGGCAAGGTAAACACCATAACACATTTTTTGATAATGCGGATAGTTCTGCTTGGAGGTGGACAAGACCTCGCTAAGGTAATAGACGGGGCGCTGCACTGGCAGTGCCTTGCCCTCCTCCTTGCGCTGAACTACCAACACTACGCTAACCACACGAGTGGTCGCTGCAATGTATATGAGTATGGGTTCACTTTCACACGGCGCTGCCAAGATTGGCACGCTCGAGATGACCCACTTGAGGTCGCGGAAGGCTCCGTCCGCCTGGTCGTTCCACTCAAACTTCGCTGTCTTCTTCATGAGCTGGTACAGTGGAAGGGGCTTCTCGCCAAGCTGGCTGACGAACCGGCTAAGGGACGTGAGGCAGTCGGCGAACTTGTGGACGTCAAGGATTCGAACCGGCCGCACCATCCGCTCGATGGTGCCGATATTCTCGGGGTTCGCCTCAATGCCGCGGGCAGACACGAAGAACCCCAAGAGTTTTCCGCCTGGAACCCCAAAGACGCACTTCTCCGGGTTGAGCCGGATCTTATACTCACGCAGGTTGGCGAACGTCTACCGCAAGTCGTCGAGGAGGCTGAAGTGCTGCTTCGTCTTGATGACGATGTCATCCACATAGACGTGGATGTTTCTCCCGATATGTGGCAGTAGGCACTGCTGCATGCAGCGTTGGAATGTCGCACCTGCGTTCTTTAGACCGAATGTCATGGTGGTGTAGTAGTAGGCCTCGAAGGGCGTGATGAAGGAGGTCTTCAGGCGATCAGCTGGATCCAGCTTGATTTGATGGTAGCCTGAATAAGCATCGAGAAACGACAGCAATTCGCAGCCTGCAGTCGAGTCGATCACTAGATCTATCCTAGGCAACGCGAAAGGGTCTTTTGGACAGGCCTTATTCAGGCTAGTCTAGTCGATACACATTCGCCAGGTGTTGTTCTTCTTCAGCACCAGGACTGGATTAGCCAGCCAGTGCGGGTGGAAAACCTCCATGATGAAGCCGGCTGCAAGGAGCCGGGTGATCTCTTCTCCGATCGTGCGTCGCTTCCCCTCAGCGAAGCGGCGCAAGGGTTGTTTCACCGGCTTTGCATCCGGTCGCACGTGTAGTTTGTGCTCGGGGTACTTCCTCGGAACACCCGGCATGTCCTTTGGGGACCATGCAAAGATGTCCCGATTCTCACGGAGGAAGTCGACGAGCTCGCCTTCCTATTTGGGGCAGAGGCCAGCCCTGATGGTGACGCACTGCTTTGGGTTGGCAGGGTCGAGTGGGACCTGCTTGGTCTCTTTAGCCGGCTTGAAAGAGCCCTCGCCAGCCGACTGGGACGGAGGAGAAGGAATCGCCGGCTGCTGCGTAGCCTGGGCCACGAGCCAGTCGATCTGCCGCTTCTCCTCAGCAATCACCAGGGCGTCGGCGAGGCGGCTGCTATCTTGGGCACACTCGAGTGACTTCTTATAGTCGCCAACAATAGTGATGATGCCCTTGGGACCCGACATCGTCATCTTTAGGTAAGCGTAGTGCGGAATAGCCATAAACTTGGCTAGAGCCGCTCTTCCTAGCAGCGCGTGATACGGGCTGCTGAGGTCCACTACCTCGAACCATATGGACTCTCGACGGAAGTGGGCTTTGTTGCCGAAGAGAACGTCCAACTGGATCTTACCAATGGGCGAGCAGGACTGGCCAGGCACGATGCCATGGAAGACAGTACTGGTCGGTAGGACGGCCATCTCATTGAGTCCGAGCTTGAGGAGAGTGTCGAGGTAGAGGATGTTGATGTTGCTGCCACTGTCGACCAACACCAAGGAGAATCGGCACGTGAGCCTCTTGGATGCGAAGGTGGGGTCGAGGACGAGCGCGTATGACCCCGGGTTGGGCATCACCACAGGATGGTCCACCCGGCTCCATGTGATTGGTTTGTCCGACCAATGCATGTACTGGGGAACCGGGGGAACCGAGGCATTCACCTCATGCCGCCTCTGGCGCAGGTTGTTCTTGTCGTCACCTTCACTGGTGAAGACGACAAATGCTCCGTCTTGATGAGGGTAATCGTCTTGGAGGTGGCCGTCGTCGCGAGGCGGCGGCGGCGGAGCCGGAGCATGGCCACGAGCCGGTGCACGAGGTGCCGCCTGCGCACCTGGGGGAGCCCGCAGGCCATCCCCTTGCGACAGCCGGCGTGCAAAGCTGCACTGTCGAAGGGTATGGGTGGACGGCTGTGCCCCAGAATGTATCTTGCAGGGGGCGTCGAGCAGCTGCTCGAAGGACTGCCTGGGCAGCCAGTTGGTGTTGTTCCGGTTGGAACGCTTTCGTGGAGGGCCGGTTGAGGAGCCGATGTCTCGCCCTCCATGCTGGCTACCAACTTGTTGTTGGAGCGCGAATCATCTGATCTGCCTTGCGCTTGTTGTTGTTTTTGCCGCCTCGGTTGTCCCCAACCGGCTTGGGAGTAGCCGCCGTAGGGACAGCCTTGTCCGAGGCGGTCACCTTGAGGCGCATCGCCGAGTCAGCCGTGGCGTATTTTTCCGCCTTGGCCATGAGCACCGCCAGAGAGGTGGGCTCCGAGCACATAAGCTTGTGCTTTAGGAGGGTGCCGTCTCGACAACCTTCGATGAAGTACTGGATGGCTTGTACCTCATGCACCCCCTCGCAAGAGTTGCGGAGCTCTGTCCACCGGGTGACGTAGTCGCGAAGGGGTTCGTCGGGCTTTTGGATGCACATGGCCAGCTCTTGGGGCCAGCTAGGGCACTTGTAGGTGTCAGTGAAGTTGCGGACGAACGCCTCCTCGAAGTCTAGCCAAGAGTTAACGCTGCCGGCCGGAAGGCTGTTATGCCATGTCCAGGCCGAGCCGGCCAACATGAGCGGCACGTAGCGGACCGCTACGCGCTTGTTGCCCCTGGCAATGCCGACGGTCGTGGTGTAGTCAATCAGCCAGTCCTCTGGCTTGGCCGTGCCATTGTATTTGGGCGTGGCCCAAGGCAAGGTGAAACCTCGGGGAAACGGTTCCCCTTGGATCCGGGGGCCGAAGCAGGCCGGACCGACGGGACCGTCTTCCTCTAGGAGGGCTGACTGGGCCAGGACGATGAAACCATCTTGGGAAGTATGAGCGCCAGCCCGAGTGGCGAGAGGGGAGGCGCCTCGCGAACCAGAGACGTTAGTTCTCTGCGGGGGAAGAATCTCACACTCCGAATCGCCCTCGTCGCCTCTGCGACGCAAGCCCGAAGTGTGCTCGCTATGGCGCAGGGAGCGCCGGTCTTGGCTTCCCTCGCCCCTTCGGTCGGAGGGGCGATGCGAGGAAGATCCTTCTGCATGGTTCTGACCGCTAGGGTTGCGGCGTGCTCCGGGGTTGGGTCCAGGAGACTCCGACTCGGCTTGACCGGGGTCCAGCCGAATGTGTTGCTGGTTGGCAGCGTCAAGGAGGTCCTTGACCCGCTTCTGCTGGAAAGCGCGCTCGTCGCCCTCCAAGCTTGCCATCTCCTCCATGGCTGCTTGAGCCGCTCGCATGTTAGCTGCAGGGGTCTCGTAGGTGGGCAGATCGCCACCTAGGACTTCAGCAATGAACCGGCCGCGGCTGCGGACCGATCCAAGCCGGCTTGGGGCCTCGAAAATCGGAGTGAGGCCGTATGCAGATTTGTATTCGTGCTGCGTGGCCTCCATACGACGGTTTGCCGAAGCGACGGCGATGCCCTCGTCCAAGATACGCTTGCGAGCCTCCTCCAGTGAGGCCCGGGCGTCAGCAGGGTTTGCGGAAGCAGCGACAGGTGTCTTCAGGCCGGCGATGGCGTCCCGAAGAGTATCGGCGGTAGCAGCAGCAGGCTCACCAACTTCTTCTGATGCCTTGCCAGGAGCCGTGCCGGTGCCGGCACCGATAACCATCACCTCCACGGCGTTGGAGACGGCAGCAACGTGGTATGGGGTAAAGAAACCCACCGACGGCGGAGGGCCGTCGAAGACGAGGATGTTGCTGGGATATATGTCATCGACAGGCGTCTCAGCGATAGAGAGCCTGCTGAAGCTGGCGCAGAGCGCCTCAACGTCGATGTCCTCGCCGAAGTAGCGCGGACCGTCGTTGAGATGTAGGTCGCTGAAGAGAACGCTGAGGTTCTCCATAACAGCGATGACGACGCTAGGAAGCGCCTCGTCATCAGAATCTTCGTCCGAATCTGCATGGCGGACGGGGACGTCGATCATCATCGATGTTGCCTCGTGGAAGGCGGGCTCCACAGGCATGCAACCTGATCCGGACGCGATGCATCCGGTGGGGTAGGTGAAGGGCCCCGCCCAGCGTGTAAAGCCAGCCAATGCCGCGATCGGCCCCATGGTGGGCGCCAACTATCGGTGAATACTCACAACATATGCCATAGGTAGGATAAAGTCGGCGAGAACCGAAGGGACAAAGGTGGGCGCTGGGAATGAGGTAGGTACACGCATGGAACACACGATGTACCAAGGTTCAGGGCTCTCCGCAGAGATAATACCCCTAGTCCTGCCGGAGCGTTTGATGTGTATGAACAGAGTACACGGTTGCTCGTGGAGCTGTGTTGGTAGGAGGAAGAGGGGAGCAGCTGGCTCGTCTCTGCCTCTCTCTCTGTGGTTGGTGAGTGTGTAGTGTTGTTCGACTGTGGAATGATCGCCCCCCTGCATGGAGGGTGACCGGGGGTTTTATAGACGAACCCGCCGGCCTACAATATGGATAAAGGGTACAAGTGTGGGACCCGGCTGGCAGCCTCGCCGGCTGGCCAGGGGCCCACTAGAGTCTCGTCTTGTCGCTTGAGGGGCCCGTCGGCTACATGGTCTCGATTGGCAGTGGGACCCGCCGGCTGGCCAATGAGGCTCTCGCGTAAGGTTGACGCCGAGCACGCACTGTACGTCGAGCGTCGTCCAGCGAGATTCATCATGGGCAGGTAGTACGACCGCCTCCACTGTTCCCCACGCCGAGTGCAGTAATGGAGTGGGAGTGCGACGGTCCGACACTATGCTAGGATGGATCAGAGCCGGGGTAGGTCAGCGGCGTGGCCGCCGACGCTCATACCTGTCGAACGCCCCGATCCAGTACCTTTGCTGACGCATAGCTACCTTTAATCGTAAGGTCTCTTCCTGACCTACGATCTGATGTGACTGGTGATCCTCGGCTGGCTAGCCTGCTTGGCCAGCCGGCTTGGGTGCGGTCGCGTGTTCCTAGCCGGCTGGCTGGACCAGGCCGGCTCAGAAGAGGTAACCGCCTCGACTCTAGCCGGCAGGGGTTGCCTGGCCGGCCAGAGGGATGACCGCCACGTCCTCTAGCCGGTAGGCGCAACCTAGCCGGCCAGAAGACTTGGGCCTTAGGAAACTGTATATGTTCATATCCTTTGGGCCGGAAATGAAGGAGCAGGCTTGATGAGCCTACCCCGGGGTTATCCCCCCGACACAAACAATCTATAAGGGATTGACAACCCTTCATAACGTTGGGTGCAAGCTCTTTGTGTTTGTGCAGGTACTTGTGACTTGACGCGATCCTCCTACTGGATTGATACCTTGGTTCTCAAACTGAGGGAAATACTTACTGCCGCTGTGCTACATCACCCTTTCCTCTTCAACGGAACACCAACGGAAGGCTCCAAGGCCACGGGGGAATCCTTCGCATATTTGCCAAGAAAATCCCTATAGGCGTAGCCCGTAGCAGAAGGATTCCTGGCGCCGTTGCTGGGGAAGGTCTTTTGTTGCCGTAGCAGAAGGATTTCTGGCGCCGTTGCCGGGGAGAGATCAAGTGAAGATTTATCCAAGTTAGTGTCACAAACTCATCTCTTGCATTTACCTTTTTTGCCAGTTGCCTCACGTTTTCCTCTCCCCCACTTCACATTTGCCGTTTTCTTTTGGCTTTCTCCTTTGCCGTTTTCATTTGCTTTTTTCCTTATTTTTCCGCCCGTTTTTCTCGCTTGCTCTTGGGCTTGTTCGTGAGAGACCTTTCCTCATGGCCAAACCAAATTATTTCAGAAGGTTGGAAGAGATTGAAACTGGTGTCAAAGGTTTCATGTCTTCTCAGTTTGACCAAAATAGTTACTTCCGTAGGGAATTAAAAGAGAAAAATTCATTTTTGGCTTGTTTGAATAAAGAAGTTGATGATATGGCCAAAGAATTCCTTGCAGTAAATTCTCAGCTTGCTCACCTTGAAAAATTGGTGGGTCAAATTTCTGACAAGCAGGCTACCTTAGTCAATAAGATGGCAGCTAAACCTGAAATTTGTGATGCAAATCATGAAGATCTTAAAGTGCTTGGTGTGACTCCTCTTGAATCTTTGTTTTCGCGTGTCAAATCTATTGATGAAGGTGCTGGATATGAATCCACTTTGGTTAAAAAACGCCCCAATGATCCGGAGTCCACCTATCTTGATGATAAAGGTGTGGAGAGTGGAGTAGAAGAAATCAAAATATTGGGTAGTAATGAAACTCCCACTTTGGATTTCAAGGAATTCAATTATGATAGTTGCTCCTTGTTTGAATGCATTTCTTTGATGCAATCCATTGCAAACTCTCCACATGCTTATAGCCAAAGCAAAGCCTTTACCGCACATATCGTAGATGCTATGATGAAATCTCTTGAAGAGAAACTCGAATTAGAAGTCTCTATACCTAGAAAACTTCATGATGAGTGGGAACCTACTATCAAAATCAAAATCAAAAACTATGAATGCAATGCTTTGTGTGATTTGGGTGCTAGTGTTTCCGCGATTCTCTTAATTTGCATCTTGCGGATTCTACTATCAAGAACCCATGGGAAGGATCAATGATGCTCTTATTGTTGCAAATAAGAACTATGTACCCGTGGATTTCATTGTACTTGACATAGATTGCAATCCTTCATGTCCCATTATTCTTGGTAGACCTTTCCTAAGGACTAATGGTGCTATCATCGATATGAAGGAAGGGAATATTAGATTTCAATTTCCTCTAAAGAAGGGCATGGAGCATTTTCCTAGAAAGAAAATAAGATTGCCTTATGAATCTATGATGAGGGCTACTTATGGTTTGAGCACCAAAGATGACTATACGTGATTCCATCACCTTATGCCTAGCTAAGGGCATTAAACAATAGCGCTTGTTGGGAGGCAACCCGATGAATCTATCCTTTTTTCTTTCTGTTTTGTGTTTTCCACACTTTCTTAATTCTGTTATGATTGTGTTTTGTGTGTTTCTTTTGCGTTTGTGCCAAGTAAAACCATTATGATTAGTCTTGAGGATGATCGTTTGGTCATGCTGGAAAAGACAGAAACTTTCTGCTCACGAAAAGAATTTTCATTTTTTTCTGTGAGAGATTTTGAGTTGATTCATTTTTCTGCTGATTGCTACGCAAATTCTTCAGACTGTCGTAAGTTTTCGGAATTTTTGAAGTACAGAAGTATACGAAGTATACAGATTGCTACAGACTGGTCTGCTGTTAACAGATTCTGTTTTTGTTGAGTTGGTTGCTTATTTTGATGAAACTATGGATAGTATCGGGGGGTATTAGCCATGGAAGATTTAAAATACAGTAACCCTACATCAACATAAGTAGAATTTAAGTTTGCTACAGTACCTAAGGAAGTGGTGATTTGCTTTCTTATACTAATGATATCACGAGTTTCTGTTTAAGTTTCGTGTTGTGAAATTTTCAAGTTTTGGGTGAAGTTCTTATGGACAAAGAGACAAAGAGTGGCAAGAGCTCAAGCTTGGGGATGCCCAAGGCACCCCAAGTTGATTCAAGGATGCCTAAAAAGCCTAAGCTTGTGGATGCCCCGGGAAGGCATCCCCTCTTCCGTCTTCAATCCATCGGTAACGTTACTTGGGGCTATATTTTTATTCACCACATGTCATGTGTTTTGCTTGGAGCGTCTTATATCGTAGGAGTCTTTTATTTTTGTTGTGTCACAATCTTCCTTGTTGCAAACTTAGAGAGAGATACATGCACTCACCGTGATTTTGTCGAGCTTCACTTATATCCTTTGGTTAGACAATTAGCCTCACATGTGTTTCACTTATATCTTTTGAGCTAGTTGATTTTACTGTGTGTGTTTCACTTCTATCTTTTAGAGCACGGAAGCGCGTGGCGTGGTAGTTGATCTATGCTATGAAAGTAGTCTCAAAAGGGGTAGTTATCCAAAGGGATATGAAAACTTCCACCTTCATGTGCATTGAGTAGTTAGATAAGTTTGATTCATCTCAATTAGTTTTGAGTTGTGGTTGTGGTAATATTGAAGTTATACTAGTAAGGTGTTGTGGATCTAGAAATACTTGTGTTGAAGTTAGTGATTCCCATAGCATGCACGTATGGTGAACCGCTATGTGATGAAGTCTGAGCATGATTAGTTTATTGATTGTCATCCTTTGTGTGGCGGTCAGGATCGCGTGATGGTTTATACCTACCAACCCTTCCCCTAGGAGTATGCGTTGAATGCTTTGTTTCGATTACTACTAAAACTTTTGCAACAAGTATATGAGTTCTTCATGACTAATGTTGAGTCCATGGTTTAGATGCACTTTCACCTGCCACCATCACTATCTTCTTTAGTGTCGTGCAACTTTCGACGGTGCACAAAACCCACCATTAGCCTCCCTCAAAACAGCCACCATACCTACCTACTATGACTTTTTCAAAGCTCCGAGATATATTTCCATGGAACTACCACCATGACATGTGCCACCACTTCTACATTGCCATTGCATGATCATAAGATAGCTAGCATGATGTTTCCATTGATGTCTATGCCATGCTAGGTCATTGTCACGGTACACTACCGAAGGCATTTCATATAGAGTCATCATTGCTCTAAGTTTTGAGTTGTAAGTGTGATAATCATCATTGATGGAGCATTGTCCCATGTGAGGAAATAAAAGAGGCCAGCGAAGCCCATTTACAAAAAGAGGCCAAAGGTGCCCACCAAAATAATAATAATAATAATAATAATAATAAAAGACGCCAAAGAGCCCACCAAAAAATGAGAGAAAAAGAGAGAAGGGACAATGCTACTATCTTTCCACACTTGTGCTTATTAAGCACCATGATCTTCATGATTGAGAGTCTCTCGTTTTGTCACCACCATATAGCTAGTGGGAAATTTTCATTATATAACTTGGCTTGTATATTCCAATGATAGGCTTCCTCAAAATTGCCTTAGGTCTTCGTGACCAAGCAAGTTCGATGCACACCCACTAGTTTTCTTTAAGAGCTTTCACATACTCCTAGCTCTAGTGCATCATTTGTATGGCAATCCCTACTCATTCACATTGATATCTATTGATGAGCATCTCCATAGCTCGTTGATATGCCTAGTCAATGTGACCATCTTCTCCTTGTTTGCCTTGCAACCTCCACCACACTCCATTCCACTTATAGTGCTAAACTCATGGCTCACGCTCATGTATTGCGTGAGAGTTGAAAAAGTTTGAGAAAGTAAAGGTGTGAAAACAATTACTTGGCCCATACCGAGGTTATGCATGATTTAAATTCGTTGTGCAAGGATGATAGAGCATAGCCAGACTATATGATTTTGTAGGGATAACTTTCTTTTGGTCTTGTTATTTTGAAAGTTCATGATTACCTTGCCAGTTTGCTTGAAGTATTATTGTCTCCACGTCAATAGAAAACTATTGTTTTGAATCTAACGGATCTGAACATTGACGTCACATCAGAGTAGTTACAAAGGACAACTATGCTAGGTAGCATGAAAGCATCAAAAAATCATTCTTTATCACTTCCCTACTCGAGGACGAGCAGGAGTTAAGCTTGGGGATGCTTGATACGTCTCAAACGTATCTATAATTTTTGATGGTTTCATGCCGTTATCTTGTCAACTTTGGATGTTTTATATACCTTTTATATCTTTTTTGGGATTAACTTATTAATTCAGTGCCAAGTGCAAGTTCCTGTTTTTTCTGTTTTTTTGACTCTTTTCGGATCTGATTTTGGAACAGAGTCCAAACGGAATAAAATTCCCGAAATGAATTTTTCCAGAACGGAAGAAGATCGGGGGACTTGAGGGCCAAGGCAGGAGGCCCACAGGGAGCCCACAAGCCCTGTCGCCGCGGCGAGGGGGGCCCGCGGCCACCAGGCTTGTGGCCTCCCTGGCGCTCCCCTGCCCTAGCTATTTGGCCTATATATTCCCTAAAATCCCAGAAAAAATCAGGGCTTCCACGAAACCACATTTCCGCCGCTGCAAGCTTCCGTTTCTGCGAGATCTCATCTGGAGACCCTTCTCGGTTCCCTACCGGAGGGGACTTTGGAGCTGGAGGGCTTCTATATCAACATCATCGCCTCTCCAATGACTCGTGAGTAGTCTACTTCAGACCTACGAGTCCTTAGTTAGTAGCTAGATGGCTTCTTCTCTCTCTTGGATCTTCAATACAAAGTTCTCCATGATCTTCATGGAGATCTATCCGATGTAATCCTCTTTGGCGGTGTCTTTGTCGAGATTCGATGAATTGTGGATTTGTGATCAGATTATCTATGAATTATATTTGAGTCTTTGCTGATTTCTTATATGCATGATTTTATATCCTTGTAAGTCTCTCCGAGTCTTGGGTTTTGTTTGGCCAACTAGATCTATGATTCTTGCAATGGGAGAAGTGCTTGGTTTTGGGTTCATACCGTGCTGTGACCTTTCCCAGTGACAGAAGGGGCAGCAAAGCACGCATCGTGTTGTTGCCATCAAGGGTAACAAGATGGGCTTTCATCATAGATTTTAGATTGTCCATCTACATCATGTCATCTTGCTTAAGGCGTTACTGTGTTCTTTTGAACTCAATACACTAGATGCATGCTGGATAGCGGTCGACGTGTGGAGTAATTGTAGTACATGCAGAAAGTATCGGTCTACTTGTTTTGGACGTGATGCCTATAGATATGATCATTGCCATAGATAACGTCAGGACTTTGCACGGTTCTATCAATTGCTCGACAGTAATTTGTTCACCCACCGTCTACTTGCTTTCATGAGAGAAGCCACTCGTGAACACTACGGCCCCCGTGTCTATTCACAACTATCGTCTCCACTTTTACTTTTACTTTGCTTTGTTTACTTTTTTGCTTTCAGTTCTCACTTTGCAAACAATCTATAAGGGATTGACAACCCCTTCATAGCGTTGGATGCAAGCACTTTGTGTTTGTGCAGGTACTTGTGACTTCACGCGATCCTGCTACTGGATTGATACCTTGGTTCTCAAATTGAGGGAAATACTTACTACCGCTGTGCTACATCACCCTTTCCTCTTCAAGGGAACACCAACGCAAGGCTCCAAGGCCGCGGGGGAATCCTTTGCATATTTGCCAAGGAAATCCCTATAGGCGTAGCCCGTAGCAGAAGGATTCCTGGTGCCGTTGCCGGGGAAGGTCTTTTGTTTCTGTAGCAGGGCCCACCATTGCTTCTTCATAATTCGTAGGTTCATTGTTGTCAAACAACATGATTGATAAGACAGGATTACCGTACCACTCAGGAGTAGTACGTGATCTTGTCGACCTACGAGGTCCGATAGGAACTTGATCCGAAGTTTCATGATCATCATCATTAAGTTCCTCCTCAACCGGCGTCGCTTCGACAGGGATTTCCCCTTGCCCTGCGCCACCATCTAGAGGGACTAGAGGTTCGATAACCTCATCAAGTTCTATCTTCCTCCCACTCAACTCTTCTGAGAGAAACTCCTTCTCAAGAAAAGCTCTGTTTTTAGCAACAAACACTTTGCCCTCGGATTTGAGATAGAAGGTGTACCCAACTGTCTCCTTTGGGTAACCTATGAAGACGCACTTTTGCGCTTTGGGTTCCAGCTTTTCAGGCTGAAGCTTTTTTACATAAGCATCACATCCCCAAACTTTAAGAAACGACAACTTCGGACTTTTTCCATACCAAAGTTCGTACGGTGTCGTATCAACGGATTTTGATGGTGCCCTATTTAAAGTGAATGCAGCTGTCTCTAATTCATAACCCCAAAATGATAATGACAAATCGGTAAGAGACATCATAGATCGCACCATTTCTAACAATGTACGATTACGACGTTCAGACACACCATTACGATGTGGTGTTCCACGCAATGTCAACTATGAAACAATTCCACATTGTCTTAAGTGAGCACCAAACTCGAAACTCAGATATTCACCCCCACGATCAGAACGTAGGAACTTGATCTTCTTGTTATGATGATTTTCAACTTCACTCTGAAATTGCTTGAACTTCTCAAACATTTCAGACTTGTGCTTCATCAAGTAGATATATCCATACCTACTCAAATCGTCAGTGAAGGTGAGAAAATAACGATATCCGCCATGCGCCTCCACACTCATCGGACAACATACATCGGTATGTATGATTTCCGACAAGTCACTTGCACGCTCCATTGTTCCTGAGAACGGAGTCTTAGTCATCTTGCCCATGAGGCATGGTTCACACGTGTTAAGTGATTCAAAATCAAGTGACTCCAAAAGCCCATCGGAATGGGGTTTCTTCATGCGCTTTACACCAATATGAGACAAGCGGCAATGCCACAAAACATGGCGATGTCATTGTTTACTCTACATCTTTTGATCTCAATGTTATGTATATGTGTATCACCGCTATCAAGATCCAATATGAACAATCCTCTCACATTGGGTGCATGACCATAAAAGATATTACTCATAGAAATAGAACAACCATTATTCTTTGACTTAAACGGGTAACCATCTCGCAATATAAAAGATCCAGATATAATGTTCATGCTTAACACAAGCACTAAATAGCAATTATTTAAGTTCATAACTTATCCTGATGGTAACTGAAGTGAGACTGTGCCGATGATGATTGCATCAACCTTGGAACCATTTCCCACGCGCATCGTCGCTTCATCCTTCGCCAACCTTCGTTTATTCCGCAGTTCCTGCTTCGAGTTGCAGATATGAGCAACAGAACCGGTATCGAATACGCAGGCACTACTATGAGAGTTGGTTAAGTACACATCAGTAACATGTATATCAAATATACCTTATTTTTCCTTGGCCGCCTTCTTATCAGCCAAATACTTGGGGCAATTGCACTTCCAGTGACCCAGTCCATTGCAATAAAAACACTTTGTTTCAGGCTTAGGTCCAGCGTTGGATTTCTTCGTCGGATTGGCAACAGGCTTGCCGCTCTTCTTGGACTTACCCTTCTTGCCTTTGCCGTTTCTCTTGAAACTAGTGGTCTCATTGACCATCAATAATTGATGCTCTTTCCGGGGTTCTGACTCTGTGACTTTCAGCATCGCGAATAACTCGTCGGGTGACTTGTTCATCCCTTCCATGTTATAGTTCAACACAAAGCTCTTATATGTGATTGAAGAATTCTTTCAGTGATAGCCTCTTGCGGGAGTTCAATCCCCAGCTCAGCTAGACAGTTTGAGTACCCACACATTTTGAGCACATGTTCACTGATAGACGAATTCTCCTCCATCTTGCAAGCATAGAATTTATCGGAGGTCTCATACCTCTCGATCCGGGAGTTCTTCTGAAAGATAAACTTGAACTCCTGGAACATCTCATATGCTCCATGACGCTCAAAGCGACGTTGAAGTCCCGGCTCTAAGCTATACAAGACTGCACATTGAACTACTCAGTAGTCCTCCTTACGTGTTAAACAAGCGTTCAAAACATCTTGGCTAGACGTAGCAGACGGTTCATGTCCTAGCGCAGAATTAAGGACGTAATCCTTCTTCCCAACTTGCAGGAGCAGCTTAATATTTCGAGCCGAGTCTACAAAGTTGCTTCCATTACCTTTCAATTTAGCTTTCTCTAGGAACGTATTAAGATTGAGGGTGACTCTTGCATGAGCCATTGATCTACAACACAAATATTGCAAAGTGGACTTAGACTATGTTTAAGATAATTAGAGTTTAACTAATCAAATTACTGATAAACTCCCACTCAAAAAGTACATCTCTCTAGTCATTTGAGTGGTGCATGATCCAAATTCACTACCTCAAGTCCGACCATCACGTGAGTTGAGAATAGTGTCAGTGGTAAGCATCTCTATGCTAATCATATCAACTATACGATTCATGCTCGACCTTTCGGTCTCATGTGTTCCGAGGCCATGTCTGCACATGCTAGGCTCGTCAAGTTTAACCCGAGTGTTCCGCGTGTGCAACTGTTTTGCACCCGATGTATGTGAACGTTGGGTCTATCACACCCGATCATCACGTGGTGTCTCGAAACGACGAACTGTCGCAATGGTCCATAGTCAGGGAGAACACAATTTCTTCTTGAAATTTTAGTGAGAGATTACCTTATAATGCTACCGTCGTTCTAAGCAAAATAAGGTGCATAAAAGGATTAACATCACATGCAATTCATAAGTGACATGATATGGCCATCATCTTGTGCTACTTGATCTCCATCACTTTAAGCACCGGCGTTATCTTCTTATCACCGGCGCCACACCATGATCTCCATCATCATGATCTCCATCAACGTGTCGCCATCGAGGTTGTCGTGTTATCTGTGCTATTACTACTAAAGCTACGACCTAGCAATATAGTAAACGCATCTGCAAACATAAACATTAGTTTAAAGACAACCCTATGGCTCCCGCCGGTTGCCGTAGCATCGACGTGCAAATCGATATTAACTATTACAACATGATCATCTCAGACATCCAATATATCACATCACGTCATTGGCCATATCATATCACAAGCATATCCTGCAAAAACAAGTTAGACGTCCTCTAATTTGTTGTTGCATGTTTTACGTGGCTGCTATGGGTATCTAGTAGGATCGCATCTTACTTACGCAAAAACCACAACGGATATGTGCAAATTGCTATTTAACCTCTCTCCAAAGACCGCCTCGGTCAAAACCAATTCAACTAAAGTTGAAGAAACAGTCACCCGCCAGTCATCTTTATGCAACGAGTTGCATGTTAGTCGATGAAACCAGTCTCTCGTAAGCGTACGAGTAATGTCTGTCCGGGGCGCTTCAATCCAACAATACAGCCGAATCAAGAAAAGACTGAGGAGGGAAGCAAGTCGAACATCAACGTCCACAAAACGTGTTGTGTTCTACTCAAGATAACATCTACGCATGAACCTAGCTCATGATGCCACTGTTGGGGAACGTTGCATGGGAAACAAAAAATTTCCTACGCATACGAAGACCTATCATGGTGATGTCCATCTACGAGAGGAGATTAGATCTACGTACCCTTGTAGATCACTAAGTGGGATGCGTTAAGAAACGTGGTTGATGTAGTGGTACAACTTCGTGATTCAAATCACCGTCGTCCCACGACCCATTCCGATCTAGCGTCGAACGGACGACACCTCCGCGTTCAGCACACACATATCTCGATGATGATCTCTGCCTGCTAGATCCAGCAAGAGAGACAAAGAAGTAGATGAGTTCTCTAGCAGCGTGATGACGCGCCGGTGGTGGTGATGATCTACTCCTGCAGGGCTCTGCGCGAGCTCCGCAGAAATCCGATCTAGAGGCAAAACTATGTGGAATAGGCTTGAGTCGCACGTGGCAAAGTTGTGTCTCAAAAAGACCTAAACCACAAATATATATAGGTGGAGGGGAGGGGCTAGCCTTGGGGCACAAGGGCCCCAAGGGTGCGCCGGCCGAAGGTGGAGGAGGACTCCTCCTCCAATTCTGTTTGGGAAGGAGGAGTCCTCCTCTTCCTTCCCACCTCCATCTTTCCTTTTTTTTCTTTCCTTTGGTATTTTTACTTGTGGCACCATATCCCTCTTGGGATGGCTCCACCAGCCCACTAAGGACTTGGTGCGTCACCCTAAGGCCATGGGCTCACTCCCGGGTGGGTGGGCCCCTCCCGGTAAACACCCGGTACCCATTCGTCACTCCCGGTACACTACCGGAAATGCCCGAAACTTTCCGGTG
The DNA here is from genome assembly GCF_904849725.1 of Hordeum vulgare subsp. vulgare. Lineage (NCBI taxonomy): Eukaryota > Viridiplantae > Streptophyta > Magnoliopsida > Poales > Poaceae > Hordeum > Hordeum vulgare. The sequence goes on along the minus strand of NC_058520.1, from coordinate 484,481,267 downwards.
ACCAAATGAACCCATCCTATATATCAATCTTCGTTTCTGAACCATTCCGGAAACCCTCGTGACGTCCGTGATCTCATCCAGGACTCCGAACAACATTCGGTAACCACACATATAACTCAAATATACTAAAACATCATCGAACCTTAAGTGTGCAGACCCTGCAGGTTCGAGAACTATGCAGACATGACCCGAGACAACCCTCGGTCAATATCCAATAGCGGGACCTGGATGCCCATATTGGATCCTACATATTCTTCGAAGATCTTATCGGTTGAATCTCAGTGTCAAGGATTCATATAATCACGTATGTCATTCCCTTTGTCCTTCTGTATGTTACTTGCCCGAGATTCGATCGTCGATATCCGCATACCTATTTCAATCTCGTTACCGGCAAGTCTCTTTACTCGTTCCGTAATACAAGATCCTGTGACTTACACTTAGTCACATTGCTTGCAAGGCTTGTTTGTGATGTTGTATTACCGAGTGGGCCCCGAGATACCTCTCCGTCACACGGAGTGACAAATCCCAGTCTTGATCCATACTAACTAAACGGACACCTTCGGACATACATGTAGAGTACCTTTATAGTTACCCAGTTACGTGGCGACGTTTGATACACACAAGGTATTCCTCCAGTGCTAGTGAGTTATATGATCTCATGGTCATAGGAATAAATACTTGACACGCAGAAAACAATAGCAACAAAATGACACGATCAATATGTGACGTTCATAGTTTGGATCTAGTCCATCACATGATTCTCGTAATGATGTGATCCACTTATCAAGTGACAACACTTGCACATAGTCAGAAAACCTTGACTATCCTTGATCAACTGGCTAGCCAACTAAAGGCTTGCTAGGGACATTGTTTTGTCTATGTATCCACACATGTATCTATGTTTTCATTCTATACAATTATAGCATGGATAATAAACGATTATCTTGAAACAAGAAATATAATAATAACTATTTTATCATTGCCTCTAGGGCATATTTCCAACATTAAGTCCAATGAGACCGTGCGAGATGAAAATATACTTCCTCCATCTCATAGTAAGTAATTTACTTTATCAAAACTTTAAAATAAAGTTAATACAAAATTGAAATATTTATTTTGAAACGAAGGAAGTATTATTTAGTAGCATGCGTTCATTATTTTGCCCGCATAGCATGAATCTCAAAAGACTTCTCAGGCAGGCTCGTTAGGAACGGTCAAATCGGCCGTTTCCAGCGAGACAGGCTAAGATGAACCAGATCGAGCGTAAGTAGTGGGTCCCGTTGCACGAGATGATACATGAGAGATACGAGCTACATCCTATACATGTTATCTTCTGCTACCTCCACTAACCTCCTCTCTAATCCCCTTCTTCCTCGTCCCTTTCGATCTAGACAACGATGCTTCGATTCGAAATAAGCTCTAAAAAATATGCACATAATTGTTACGTTCCATTCATATGATCGGTTCGTAGTTTTGTCGACCGTACATAATTAAATTTGTGTTCATGTTTGTAACTATTTTAGACGTCGGGAACAACTCCACAGTGTTTACGAATGCGAGGGATCCATGGCGCTGCGAGAGGCGGAGGCGATCTCGAGGTCGCCTACGGAGATGACAAACTGGGGCAAGACAAGAGCAAAGGAGAGCACGAGCGCGACCGGTGGATCTTTTTCTTTTTTTTGAAAAGGAGGATATACCCTCGGCCTACGATGCATGTATCTATTTTATTAATTATTCACCAGGACCATAGAAGGTAATGCATCAGACGGGCTGAATCCGCCATATAGACAACACGTGTTGCTACTCCTATCCTCTTGATGAAGGGATGCCGAATATCAGGGTCTAATACCAAACAGGCATGCACCAAACCCTAACATCTATAGCCGAATTTCCCAGCCCAGCCACATACTGGGACTGAGTCCCACACCGGTCCTACGCACTCTCGCTGTTGCCATCATCTTCCACATGTCCATCTCCAGAGAAGGAACTCACACATCGATCTTGCCTGGCCTGCCGTCGACGCCACCATGGCATTAGACAACGTCACCATCCTAGACGTATTCATCCACACGCACCCGTCGTCGAAATTCCACAGCATCACCCGTGCGTAGATTTTTTTTGAGGGGTAGCCCTGCGGTACATGCAACATTGCTCCTCGGCCGGTGGATCTGGGTCGGTGGATCTCGGTCGTGTTATCTTCTGCCGCCTTCCTATTTTTGTGCCCGCATCGAGCGGCCAATTTTTCTGGTTTGACCTATAAGGCTAAAAAAATTCAGATTTGACCTCACTTTCAAAAGAATTCCCGATCTAACCTCTTTTCATGACGCAAACATCTCTGGCGTCTGGTTTGCATGAAAGACGCCAAGGTCTCTCGCGTCTGGTACGGGCCTACATGATCGGATGACCTGCTGAGTTTCTGACGTGGCATGGTACCAAACGCCACGGACCTTGACGTTTGGCCGTGGACCAGACGCCAAGGACCCCGGCGTTTGATAGCAGATCACACATTTTTTTTGATAATGTGTGCTATGTCATCGAGACGCCAGGGCCCTCGGCGTTTGGTACCAGACGCCACGGTCATTAGCGTCTGGTCCTGGACCAGACGCCAGGGTCCCTCGCGTTTGGTATCATGCCACATTATAAACTTAGCGGGTCAGCCGGTCATGCCATCCCATACCGGACATCAGGGACCTTAGCGTCTCGCATGCAAACCAGACGACCGGGATGTTGGAGTCGGGAAAAGAGGTTAGATTGATTTTTTTCTAAACGAGATCAATTCTGAATTTTCTTTGGTGTATGGGTCAAAACATGAAAATTGGCCGCATCGAGCCAGCTAGCCAGACAGAAGCGCGGTCGCGGGCCAACTGCTCCTCCCGCCGGATCTTGTGTGGCAGCCCGCACACGTATTCCTGCGCGCGATTCTCAAAAAAGAAAAGAAAAACGTATTGCTGCGCGCACCGCCCTTCGCCGGACAGCTGCTCCCTGGCAAGGTCCGCTAACTCCCACCTTCGCACGAAGTGCTCCACCATGTCGCCGTAGTCCCTTGCCGTGTACACCCCGGTGCGCTGCACGACCGCTGAGAAGTTGTCGAACAGGTCAGCCTCGTGGTCGTCGGTCATGAGCTGGTCGTGCATGGTGATCTTGTCCCGCAGCACGATTGTCAGTGCCCGCACCATCCCTTGGGGGTTGAGCTCGAAGAGCTTGGCGGCCTCCTTGGTGTAGGTCATCTGATGGCGCTTCTCGTCGGCAGCGATGATGCCGCAGATCTTGACGAGGTAGCGGGCGCCGTGGTGCGCGGCCTGCTTGGCAGTGTGGGTGTGGCAGATGAAGGTGGCGCGGTCCTGAAAGGAACCATAGATGACCTTGTGGTACGGGATGGACGGCATGAGCATATACATGCCATTGCGAAGGAGGTGGTGGACGGTGCGCTCGACCTGGCGCATGTCGACGCGGAAGCCTGAGCGCCAATGGGAGGACGTTGCGGCCCGTGTCGTCGCGGAAGCCCGCCACCCGGTTGCCCATGCACATGTACTCCGTCGGCAGCGCCTCCTTCGTTGCCCATGCACATGTACCATGTTGCACACCAAGCACACGAGCTCGACGCGGGCGGTTGCCATGAGCGTCTCCCGGTCGTCGCGCAAGGAGACGTCGCAGGCGGAGGCCGTGACGCGCTCGCTCAGGCTCCCCGCATCGGCGTCGGCGGCCCAACCGCGTAGGCACTCCGGCACATCAGCGTCGCTCCCCGGACGCCGGGCACCGAACCCCACGAGCTCCTTCAACATCGCGCGCAACTCCAACGCGCCGACGTAAATGGATGACATTTTTTGTCTGTTTGAATCGATTGCCCGCTCGATATTCGATTTGTTTAAGATTTAGATCGACAATGCGTTATCCATTTTATGTTGGTGCATGAAAAGTAAATCAAAGCAACGATCATATCATCGTCCAAAGTTCATGCCGACACCAATGCCAGCGGGCGGCATACAATGTCAGCTCTAAAAAATAATTCATGCTTGCGCACTTATGAGCGGTGAACACACATGTCAGCACACAAAAATTAACGAGAGTTCGACCACGCTATCGCGATCATGGTCATACCAACACACTTGACAGCATACACAAAGGATGTCACTCGACGCCACAGATCACTTGTCGTTGAACTTGAGCATGTCTGCCTATATCTTCTCGAACCACGACCTCTTCCTTGACGACACGGTGTTGAACGGGGACGCTCCTGCCATGCGTCCGCCTGCCGCGGCCGGCAGTCGCCGCCCACCTTCACCAGTGTCCTTGCGCCCTCCAGCTTCCCCTATCCCTCATGTCACCTCCCTCCACCTCCACCCTCCCAGCCACCGAATTTTTCCCCACTTTTCCTTGGTTTTTCGATGCCTTCGACATCCGACGAGGAGTTTCCAAGATCCGTCGCGGCTGCCCCCTTGCGCCCCCTCTCGCCGGCGGGTTCCGGGCGGGCTCTGCAGAAGCTCCGGAGCGTGGTCGTGGTGCCGCCCCTCCTCGACGAGCCTTACCCTGCTGCGCAGGACTCCATCTGCAAGGCGTTGACCTCCTGGCACCGCGCGGGATGCCCGTCCACCTCGGCCTTTGCGGCAGCTGCTCCGGCGGGCATCCTCCGTTCTTCTGTCGCCTCCTAGCTTCGTGGTGCACGTCGCGAGTGCAAGTCCGTGCGCTTCAATGTGCCGGTCCCCGCATTCAAGACGTATAAGTCCTCTTCCCTCCATGATGCCTCGTTACTTAGGCTCCTCCACCTCCGCCCTTCCCGGAGTCGATGGGTCCACGGGAGGCATTTTATGAGGCGGGATGGACACAAGTATTGTCGCAACGCGCGCGTCGTGAGGCCCGAAGAGTTGCGGCCTTCCAGTGATGCCGCCGTTGCTCCCCCTCCTTCCATCGTTCCTTCGCCTCCTCGCCTCCCCTTCCTACAAGAAGGAGCCCGCGCCCCTGTTTTCGCTGCAAGTCCCCCGAGCACCTAGTAGCCTCCTGCTCTCGTCCACGCTACCGTAGGCCTCCCTTGCTTCCTCCTCGACCGGGACGTTCGGCCATGGCGAGCTCGAGTCCCCAAGCTGCGGCGAGCATGGCTTCCTCGTCCATCCATCCACGTGCACGGAGGAGGACTCATGCTACATCGCCACCTCCTACGAACTGGACTGCGAGCGCCTCGACTGGGAGAACTCGGCTATCGTGGCTTGGGTGTTGTCCACGCCGTCGGGGACGGACCGCACCGATGTCGAATACGTTTTCCGTCGCAAATTTCGCCTGCGCGAATCGGAGCTGATGGTGAGCTCTGACTTCCTGTAGTAGTACCTCATCAAGTTCTCCACCACCGAGCTGCAGGACAAGGTGATGCGCACCGAGCGCTGCAGCTTCAAGCTTGACGGCCTCCCCGTCCACTTCCGGCCATGACGCGCCGTGTCCAACGCCTACAATGCCGACCTCCACTTCCGAGTTCATGAGGTCCTCGACGGGCTGCCCCCCTTCGCCAGGTGGCCAGAAATTGTTCACCTTCTCGTCGGACGGAAGTGCGCAGTGCAGCGCCTCGATGACGGATTCACCACCATGGAAGACACCTCTTCCTTCGGCATGTGGGTATGGATGCCGTCTCCGCATCGCATCCCCAAAGTTCTCTGGTGCACCCTCGTCAACAAGGCTCCCCTGGGTCTCTCCTCCAGGGTGCGCATCGAAGAGGACATGCCTGATCAGTGGAAGAGGGGCATGACCTTCAAAATCCTGCTTCATATCGACCAAGTGGAAGGCTTCATCGGGGCGCCGGTGCTGGACGGTGGCAAGCCAATCTCTGACTTCAGGCCTGCCTCGCACACCCTTCCGCCATGTCACTTCAGCATCATTGATGGGTTGCCGGTATGCGCGGAATCAGGCTTCATCCTGTCGGGCCCCATCCCAACGCTCGGCGCGTTGGGCCCTGCTCACATCCCTCTCCGTATTGACGATGATGGCCGCACCACGGATCGTGTCTCTCACCGGGGCGGTCACATCAACAGGTCCCGCTCTCAGGCGAGCGGGTGTGACGGCTCCCGCCGTTCTAGGTCCAGGAGCCACCATCGCCATCGCTCTCATCGTCGCGTGGACGAGGGATTTTGATGAAGTCGCTCGTGCTTCGGCCGAGCTGTGATGATCGCAAGACCCGCAGGAGCCGCCACCATGAATATGATGATGAGGAGGATCGTCGCGAGTCTCGTCACTCGTCCCGTGCCCATCGTGTTAGAGACCACACGAGGGCGGAAAGCCAGAGTCATGAGCATCGATCAGGCCACTCCTCCGACCACTCCTCGTGTGGATATGGGGGCTCCCGTTGCTCTTCCCCTCCGTTGCCATCTTCAATCGCCGTGGACTGCATGAAGCTGAAGGCAAGCATCACCACTTCCCCTCCCCCCGCAGCTTGCCAGGACTGGTCTGTTGCCATCAAGGAACCTCCGCGTGCCCTCTCCTTGGGATTTTCACGGCTTGCTTCATCTCCCCCTCCCTCAACTGTCGAGCTACCCCTGCCAAGCTCTTGGGAGGAAGAATATGCATCGGGAGCAGCATGGTGGCTCCCTCCATGCCCTCTCAAGACACACCATCGCCTTCATTCCTGCTGCAAAGGCAGGTGCCTGCCAACTGGGATAAAGCTCCTGGAAATGACGTGGTTGGCGATAGCGTTTTGGCTAGCCCCATTAGGGTGCGGGCACAAGCTAGAGGAAATGAAGTTGGCAGTGGCCCTGCTCTTGCACAGATCGCTGACCCTTTCCTGAGCTCCGTGGATGACACGTTCGACCGGCCTCAGTCGCCTCTTCTGCCGCGTCCTGTGGTGACCACGTCGCGCGCCCGACGGACCTCCACTCAGCCTCCCTCTGAAGTTAGACGCAGCGCTCGCATGTTTTCCAAACCAAAGTTGCATGCCATAGATAAATCCATTCACGTTCTTAGCTCCAGGATGGGGATTGACTTTGAAGGGATGCCTCTCACGCAGGCTAGAAAGGAGTATCCCAGCAAGTTCAAGTCTCAGCTGCCAACCAACACACTCGATGCGATTGCCAAGCTTTTCAAGATGAACATTCGCAGCATGACTGAGGCGGATGAAGCCCTCGTCGCCATGGGAGGGCCAGGTGGCCTCGACCCAGTTGCTCAGGCTGATGTCGCTTAGTCGGCTGCGTCCCTCTTCTACGCACTCGACCGCTACTTTATTTTTGCTTCGCACTTCGTCCCCATGATTGGACCAAACCTCAGCATCGCGGATTGGAACACCCGAGGGCTAAACGATCAAAGCCGCAAAGATTTTGTTCACGCATTCCTCGCGGACAGCCCTTGCCACATTGCATGTATCCAAGAGACTAAGCTCGATTTCATTGATCATCAAACTGCGGCTTATGTCGACGGCTTCAGGCTTCGATCTTTCGCGCACCGTCCGGCTGTGGGCACTCGCCGGGGGCATCCTCTTGCTTTGGAACGATGACCATTTCGACATCACCAATATCCACATTGGCACTTACCTCATCTCGGGTGATGTCACCATCCAGGCCTGCGACACCTTTTTCAAGCTCACCACGGTTTATGGTCCCACCGTCGATGCCGAAAAGAAAGATTTCCTTGCGGAAGCGATCGCCGCCTGTCCCATCGATGACACGAAATGGCTCATCATTGGTGACTTCAATCTCATTTATTAAGTGGAGGATAAAAAAATGACAATCTAAACTTCTTCCTTATGGGCCAATTCAGGCACGCCCTCACCACATGTCAGCTGAAAGAATTAAAGATTCAGAACAGAAAGTTCATGTGGAGCAATGAGTGCGAATCGCCAACTCTGGTGCGGCTTGATCGGGCTTTCTACAACTCAAGTTGGGATTTGGCTTTTGAGAACCATGTGCTTCATGCTCTGTCGTCCTCCCTCTCGGACCATTGTCCTCTTCTGCTCTCCAACCAGAGTGGTCCTTGGAAGCCTTTGTCCTTCCGCTTTGAATCCTTCTGGACTAAAATGCCGGGTTTTCAAGATAAGGTTAAGCAAGCTTGGTCGGCACCTTCCACCCACACCCAGCCGGTTCATGTTATAAATCATGATACGTCTCCAATGTATCTATAAATTTTTATGGTTTCATGCTATTATCTTGTCAAACTTTGGATGTTTTGTATGCCTTTTATATCTTTTTTGGGACAAACTTATTAACTCAGTTTCAAGTGCCAGTTCCTGTTTTTCCTTGTTTTTGACCCTTTTCAGAGGAGGATTTTAAACGCAGTCCAAACGGAACGAAACTTCCAAAAATATTTTTCCAAAACAGAAGACGATCGGGAAACTTGAGAACCAAGGCAGAGGGTCACCAGGGACCCCACAAGCACCCTAGCCGCGGCCAGGGGGCCCGTGCCTCCCAGGCTTGTGGGCTCCCTAGGCCTCCTCTGCCCTAGGTCTTTCGCCTATATATTCCCTAAAATCCCAGAAAAAATCACGAGATTCACGAAAATACTTTTCCGCCGCCGCAAGCTTCTGTCTCCGCAAGATCCCATCTGGGGCACGTTCTGGTGCCTTGCCGGAGGGGGGATTCGGATACGGAGGGCTTCTCCATCAACACCATGACCTCTCCGATGATTCATGAGTAGTTCACCATAGACCTTCGGGTCAATAGCTAGTAGCTAGATGGCTTCTTCTCTCTCTTGGATCTTTAATACAAAGTTCTCCATGATCTTCATGGAGATCTATCCGATGTAATCTTCTTTTGTTGTGTGTTTGTCGAGATCCGATGAATTGTGGATTTATTATCAGATTATCTATGAATCTTATTTGAGTTTCTTCTGATCTCTTATATGCATGATTTCGTATCCTTGTAATTCTCTTCGAGTTGTGGGTTTTGTTGGGCCAGCTTGATCTATGATTCTTGCAATGCGAGAAGTGCTTGGTTTTGGGTTCATACCGTGTGGTGACCTCACCCAGTGACAGAAGGGGTAGCGAGGCATGCATCGTGTTGTTGCCATCAAGGGTAAAAAGATGGGTGGTTTTCATCATTGGTTTGAGTTTATCCCTCTACATCATGTCATCTTGCTTAAGGCGTTACTCTGTTTGTCATGAACTCAATACACTAGATGCATGCTGGACACCGGTCGATGTGTGGAGTAATGGTAGTAGATGCAGAAAGTGTCAGTCTACTTGTCTCGGACGTGATGCCTATATGTATGATCATTGCCTTAGATATCGTCATGACTTTGCGCGGTTCTATCAATTGCTCGACAGTAATTTGCTCACCCACTCTAATATTTGCTATTTTGAGAGAAGCCTCTAGTGAACACTATGGCCCCCGGGTCTACTTCACATCATATTTTCTGCCTTACACATTTACTTCGTTGCAGTTCCCGCCTTCAGATCTCACTTTGCAATCAATCTTGAAGGGATTGACAACCCCTTTATAGCGTTGGGTGCAAGCTCTTTTGTGTTTGTGCAGGTACTCTGGACTTGACGCGATTCTCCTACTGGATTGATACCCTGGTTCTCAAACTGAGGGAAATACTTACTGCTCCTGTGCTGCATCGCCCTTTCCTCTTCAAGGGAAAAACCAACGAAGCTCAAGAGATGACAAAATATTTCTGTTGCCGTAGCAGAAGAATTTCTAGCGCCGTTGCCGGGGAGGATCAAGTCAAGAACTCATCCAAGTAAGTGTCGCAAACTCATCTCTTGCATTTACTTTTTTACCTCTCGTTTTCCTCTCCCCCACTTCTGAAAAACAAAATTTTACAAAAATATTTGCCCTTTTTCTTCGTTCGCCTTTTTCGTTCGCCCTTTTCTCCCGCTTGCTTTCTGTTCGCTTGTGTGCTTGCTTGCTTGCTGAAGTCACCATGACTGAAAACACCAAACTTTGTGACTTCTCGAATACTAATAATAATGATTTTATTAGTACTCCAATTGCTCCCGCCAATAGTGCGGAGTCATATGAAATCAATGCTGCTTTGCTGAATCTTGTTATGAAAGAGAAATTCTCCGGCCTTCCTAGTGAAGATGCCGCACCCCATCTTAATACCTTCATTGAGCTTTGCAATATGCAAAATAAGAAAGATGTGGATAATGATGTGATTAAATTGAAGCTTTTTTCCTTTCTCGTTGCGAGATCGAGCAAAAACTTGCTTTTCGACTTTGCCCAAAAATAGTATTGATTCTTGGAATAAGTGCAAAGGTGCTTACATATCCAAGTATTTTCCGCCAGCTAAGATTATCTCTCTCCGTAATGATATCATGAATTTTAAGCAACTTGATCATGAACATGTTGCACAATCTTGGGAGATGATGAAATTGATGATTAGAATTTATCCCGCTCATGGCTTGAGTCTTTGGATGATTATACAAATCTTTTACGCTGGCTTGAATTTTGCTTCTAGAAATATCTTGGACTCCGCCTGAGGTGGAACATTCATGGAAATCATGTTAGGAGAAGCTACAAAACTCCTAGACAATATCATGATGAACTACTCTCAGTGGTACCCTAAAAGGTCACCTACTATTAAGAAGGTACACGCTATAGAAGAAATTAACTCGTTAAGTGCTAAGATGGATTTGTAAATGAATTTGGTTGCTAGTAGAAGTGCTCCTTTAGATCCTAATGACATGCCCTTGTCTTCCTTGATTGAGAGTAGCAACGCTAGCTTGGGTGTTAATTTTGTTGGTAGGAATAATTTTGGCAACAACAATGCTTTTAGAGGAAACTATGTTCCTAGGCCTTTTCCTAGTAACTCCTCGAATAACTTTGGCAACTCCTACAACAATACTCATGGAAATGACAATAGATTACCCTCTGATCTAGAGAGTAATATCAAAGAGTTTATCAACTCACAAAAGATTTTCAATGCGTCCATAGAGGAAAAACTACTCAAAATTGATGATTTGGCTAGTAGCGTTGATAGAATGTCTAGTGATATTGATGCTTTGAAAGTTAGATGTGCTCCTCCTAAGATCAATATGGATGAAACTTTGAAAGCTATGCGTGTTTCCATGAGTGAGAGCAAAGAAAGAACCGCCCAAATTCGTGATAGACATGAATGGCTTAAAAGGGCGTGTTCTCGTGATAAGAATCATGAAGATCTTAAAGTGCCTGGTGTGACTCCCATTGAATCTTTGTTTTCTTGTGTCAAACCTAATGATGATGCGGCTGGATATGAATCCACTTTGGTTGAAAAACGCCCCAATGATTCGGAGTCCATCTATATTGATGCTAAAAGCATTGAAAGTGGAGTTGAAGATATCAAAACTTTGAGTAGTACTGAAATTACTACTTTGGATTTCAAGGAATTCAATTATGATAGTTGCTCCTTGATTGAATGCATTTCCTTGATGCAATCCATTCTAAACTCTCCACACACTTACAGCCAAAACAAGGCCTTTACGGATCATATCATCGAAGCTATGATAAAATCTCTTGAAGAGAAACTTGAATTGGAAGTTTCTATCCCTAGAAAGATTCATGATGACTGGGCACCTACTATCAAAATCAAAATCAAAAACTATGAATGCAATTCTTTGTGTGATTTGGGTGCTAGTGTTTCCGCGATTCCAAAGTCTTTATGTGATGTTCTGGATTTTAATGAGATTGAGGAGTGTTCTCTTAATTTGCATCTTGCGGATTCTACTGTCAAGAAACCCATGGGAAGGATCAATGATGTTCTTATTATTGCAAATAGGAACTATGTACCCATGGATTTCATTGTGCTTGACATTGATTGCAATCCTACATGCCCTATCATTCTTGGTAGACCTTTTCTAAGGACTATCGGTGCTATCATCGATATGAAGGAAGGGAATATTAGATTTTAATTTACTTTAAAGAAAGGCATGGAACACTTTCCTAGAAAGAAAGTAATATTGCCTTATGAATCCATGATGAGGGCTACTTATGGTTTGAGCACCAAAGACGACGATACGTCATTCTATCGCTTTATGCCTAGTTAAGGGCGTTAAAGAATAGCGCTTGTTGGGAGGAAACCCAATGAATTTATCTTTTTCTTTCTGTTTTATTGCGTCCACACCATCGTAATCCTATTATTATAGTGTCTTTTGTGTTTCTTTTTGTGTTTGAGCCAAGCAAAACCTTTATGACTAGTCTTGGTGATGGTTGTTTGATCCTGCTGGAAAAAGACAGAAAATTTTCGCTCATGAGATTATCTATATTTTTATTCAGAAAGGGATTTTGAGTTGATTCGTTTTACTGCTGTTTGATATGCCTTTTTCCCAGGAATTCGTAACTTTTCAGAATTTTTGAGGTAGCAGAAGTATACGAAGTATACAGATTGCTACAGACTGGTCTGTTTTTGACAGATTCTGTTTTTGTTGACTTGGTTGCTGTATTTGATGAAACTATGGATAGTATCGAGGATACTAGCCATGGAAAAGTGAGAATACAGTAATCTAACACCAATATGAATATAATTCAAGTTTGTTACAGTACCTAAAGAGGTAGTAGTTTGTTTTCTTTTGCTAATGATATCACGAGTTTCTGTTTAAGTTTTGTGTTGTGAAGTTTTCATGTTTTGGGTGATGTTCTCATGGACAAAGGGATAAAGAGTGGAAAGAGCTCAAGCTTGGGGATGCCCAAGGCATCCCAAGCCAAATACAAGGACACCAAAAAACCTAAGCTTGGGGATGCCCCGGGAAGGCATCCCCTCTTTCGTCTTCAATCCATCAGTAACATTACTTGGAGCTATATTTTTATTCACCACATGATATGTGTTTTGCTTGGAGCGTCTTGTATCGTAGGAGTCTTTTCTTTTTGTTGTGTCACAATCATCCTTGCTGCACACCTTTTGAGAGAGACATGCACTCATCGTGAATTTGCTAGAATGCTCATCGTGCTTCACTTATATCTTTTGAGCTAGATAATTTTGCTCTATGTGCTTCACTTAGATCTTTTAGAGCACGGCGGTGCGTGACTTGGTAGTTGGCTTGTGCTATGAAAGTAGTCCCAAAGGTGATAGGTACTCAAAGAGGATACAAAAACCTCCATCTTCATGTGCATTGAGTAGAAAGAGAAGCTTTGATTCCTCTCATTTAGTTTTGAGACGTGCATTTGGTAATATTAAGAGTTATGTTGGTAGGGTGTTGTGAATCTAGAAATACTTGTGCTGAAGTTAGTGATTCCCGTAGCATGCACGTATGGTGAAACGCTATGTTAGGAAGTCGGAGCATAATTGATCTATTGATTTTCATCCTTTGTGTTGAGGTCGGGATCGCGCGATGGTTAACACCTACCAACCCTTCCCCTAGGAGTATGCGTTTAGCACTTTGTTTCGATTAGTAATAAAAACTTTGGCAACAAGTATGTGAGTTCTTCATGACTAATGTGAGTCCATGGTATAGATGCACTTTCACCTTCCACCTTTGCTAGCCTCTCTAGTGCCGCGGAACTTTCGCCGGTGCACAAACCCACCATATGCCTTCCTCAAAACAGCCACCATACCTACCTACTATGGCATTTTCATAGCCTTCAAAGATATATTGCCATGCAAATGTTCCGTCTCATGACTTGTGCCATCACTCTCATATTGCCATTGAATTATCGTAAGATAGCTAGCGAGACGTTTCAACGTCATAAGCCAAGGTAGATCGTTGCACATCTCGGTACACTACCGGAGGCATTTTCTATAGAGTCATCATCGTTCTGAGCTTTGAGCTGTGAGTAAATGAAAGTGTGTTGATCATCATTATTAGAGCATTGTCCCATGTGAGGAAATAAAAAAAGAGAGGCCAAAGAGCACAAATTAAAAAAAAGAGGCCAAAGAGCCCAAATAAAGAAAAGAGAGAAAAAGAGAGAAGGTACAATGCTACTATCTTTTTCCACACTTGTGCTTCATAATAGCACCATGTTCTTCATGATTGAGAGCCTCTCGTTTCATCACCACCTTATGCTAGTGGGAATCTTTATTATATGACTTGGCTTGTATATTCCAATGATGGGCTTCCTCAAATTGCCCTAGGTGTTCGTGAGCAAGGAGGTTGGATGAACACCCACTAGTTCTCCTTTTGAGCTTTCACATACTTATAGCTCTAGTGCATCCTTTGTATGGAATCCTTACTCATTCACATTGATATAAATTACTGGGCATCTCCATAACCCTTTGATACGCCGAGTCAATGTGACCATCTCCTCCTTTTTTGTCTCACAACCACCACCACACTCTATTCCACCTATAGTGCTATATCCATGGCTCACGATCATGTATTGTGTGATAGTTGAAAAAGGTTTGAGAAAGTAAGAGTGCGAAAACAATTACTTGGCCAATACCGGGGTTGTGCATAATTTAAATTAGTTGTGTGGGGATCATGGAGCATAGCGATACTATATGATTTTGTAGGGATAACTTTCTTTGGCCTTGTTATTTCAAAAGTTCATGATTACCTTGCTAGTTTGCTTCAAGTATTATTGTTTTCATGTCAATAGCAAACTATTGTTTTGAATCTTACGGATCTGAACATTCATGTCACATGAAAGAAGTTACAAAGGACAACTATGCTAGGTAGCATTCCACATCAAAAATTCAGTCTTTATCACTTCCCTACTCGACGGCGAGCATGAGTTAAGCTTGGGGATGCTTGATACATCTCCAACGCATCTATAATTTTTTATGGTTTCATGCTATTATCTTGTCAAACTTTGGATGTTTTGTATGCCTTTTATATCTTTTTTGGGACTAATTTATTAACTCAGTGCCAAGTGCCAGTTCCTGTTTTTTCCGTGTTTTTGACCCTTTTCAGAGGAGGATTTCAAACAGAGTCCAAGCAGAACGAAACTTCCAAAAAGATTTTCTCCGAAACAGAAGACGATCGGGAGACTTGAGAAACAAGGCAGAAGGTCACCAGGGACCCCACAAGCCCCCTAGCCGTGGCCAGGGGGCCCGCGCCTCCCAGGCTTGTGGGCTCCCTAGGCCTCCTCTGCCCTAGGTCTTTCGCCTATATATTCCCTAAAATCCCAGAAAAAATCACGAGATTCACGAAAATACTTTTCCGCCGCCGCAAGCTTCTGTCTCCGCAAGATCCCATCTGGGGCACGTTCTGGTGCCTTGCCGGAGGGGGGATTCGGATACGGAGGGCTTCTCCATCAACACCATGACCTCTCCGATGATTCGTGAGTAGTTCACCATAGACCTTTGGGTCAATAGCTAGTAGCTAGATGGCTTCTTCTCTCTCTTGGATCTTTAATACAAAGTTCTCCATGATCTTCATGGAGATCTATCCGATGTAATCTTCTTTTGTTGTGTGTTTGTCGAGATCCGATGAATTGTGGATTTATTATCAGATTATCTATGAATCTTATTTGAGTTTCTTCTGATCTCTTATATGCATGATTTCATATCCTTGTAATTCTCTTCGAGTTGTGGGTTTTGTTGGGCCAGCTTGATCTATGATTCTTGCAATGCGAGAAGTGCTTGGTTTTGGGTTCATACCGTGTGGTGACCTCACCCAGTGACAGAAGGGGTAGCGAGGCATGCATCGTGTTGTTGCCATCAAGGGTAAAAAGATGGGTGGTTTTCATCATTGGTTTGAGTTTATCCCTCTACATCATGTCATCTTGCTTAAGGCGTTACTCTGTTTGTCATGAACTCAATACACTAGATGCATGCTGGACACCGGTCGATGTGTGGAGTAATGGTAGTAGATGCAGAAAGTATCAGTCTACTTGTCTCGGACGTGATGCCTATATGTATGATCATTGCCTTAGATATCGTCATGACTTTGCGCGGTTCTATAAATTGCTCGACAGTAATTTGTTGACCCACTCTAATATTTGCCATTTTGAGAGAAGCCTCTAGTGAACACTATGGCCCCCGGGTCTACTTCACATCATATTTTCAGCCTTACACTTTTACTTCGTTGCACTTTCCGCCTTCAGATCTCACTTTGCAATCAATCTTGAAGGGATTGACAACCCCTTTATAGCGTTGGGTGCAATCTCTTTTGTGTTTGTGGAGGTACTCTGGACTTGACGCGATTCTCCTACTCGATTGATACCTTGGTTCTCAAACTGAGGGAAATACTTACTGCTCCTGTGCTGCATCGCCCTTTCCTGTTCAAGGGAAAAACCAACGCAAGCTCAAGAGACGACAAAAGATTTCTATCGCCGTAGGAAATCACAAGCTGAAATCCACGGCGCATGGTTTAAGATCGTGGAGAAAGAGCCTCTTCTCGGACTACAAGCTTAAACTTCTTATGGCTCTTGATGTCATCCTCCAGTTGGATGTGGCGCAAGAATCCAGGTCCCTATCCCCGGACGACAAGGCTCTTCGCACTGATCTCAAGCGGCACGTAAAGGGCCTGGTTGCTCTTGAAAGATCGCGGAAACAACATGCCTAAAGAATTTCCTACCTTAAAGAGGGGGATGCCAACACGAAGTTCTTCAATCTACGGGTTAACGCTAGGAAACACAAAAACCACATTATGAGGCTCAAGCATAACGATGGATGGTCTACGACTCACGAGGACAAGACGAAGCTCATTCTTGATCACTTCTCTCAAACGTTGGGCCGACCTCCCCCTCACCTGCTAGACCTCAACTGGGATGCTATAAACCCTTTTGTTCACTCATTGGAGGACCTTGGCTTGCCCTTCTCCGAGCTTGAGATCAAGGCGGCGATCGACGACATGCCTGCGGATAAGGCCCCCCGGTCCAGACTGTTTCACCATATCCTTTTTCCGATTGTGTTGGGATACCATCAAGGGCGATCTCATGCAGGTCATTGACGCTTTCTCTGAGCCGTCGGCACCCAACTTCCATATCGTCAACACGAACAACATTGTGCTTTTGCCCAAAAGAGACGGCACCGAATCGATCACTTATTTCAGGCCTATCATCCTCATTCATGTGATCCCGAAGATCATCTCCAAAGCCATGGCCCGCCGGCTTAGTCCTAATATGAACGGGATTGTCTCTCAGAGCCACATCGCTTTCATCAAGTCGAGATCCATTCATGACAACTTCATGTACGTCAGAAACACCGCCTGCCAGCTACATCGAAGCATAACCCTGACCCTCCTCATCAAGCTTGACATCGCCAAGGCTTTCAACTTTGTTCGATGGGACTACATGCTTGACCTCATGCATCGCCTGAGGTTCCCACAAAGATGGCGTGCCCTGATGTCGACCCTGTTCTCTACGGCTACCTCCCATGTTTTCCTCAACGTGATCCCTAGAAAGGACTTCTTCCATGGGCGCGGCATGCGGCAAGGGGACCCCCTCTCGCCCCTCCTGTTCAACATCATCATCGACCCCCTTCAAAAAATCTTGGAAAGGGCCACAGCCTCCGGTTTACTTCATGATATGCCTGGAGGCTTCTAGGGTCCCCGAGTCTCCTAATATGCAGACGATGCTACCATCTTTGTGACCCCCTCCGAGCATGACGTATCGGCCCTGGCCAATATCCTTCAGAACTTCGAGGAATTGTCCGGTTTGGTGACAAATGTGGCAAAAAGCTCCATAGCTCCAATTTGTTGCTCCGACGTTAATCTTGCGTCGATCCTGACAAACTTCCCTGCTGCTACTGTTCAGTTTCCTCTCAAGTATTTGGGCCTGCCGTTGTTGCTTGGGAGGCTATGGCAGGTGGATCTCCAACCCTTCATTGACAAGGCGGTTGCACGTTTGAACCCTTGGAAGGGAAGATTTCTAAATAGGGTTTGCTGCACCGCCCTAGTGAAGTCGGTTCTTTCCTCGCTGCCCATTTTCCTGTTATCAGCCTTAAGAGTGGACAAGAACATCCTAAAGGCCTTCGCCAAGATCAGTCGCGGTATGCTTTGGGCCTGCAAGGAAGTCCTTAGCGGGGAGAAATGCAAGGTCAACTGGGAGAAGGTCTGCCGCCCAAAAGAGCTGGGTGGCCTCGGGGTCCTGGACCTGGATAAGTTCTCTCGTGCGCTCAGACTTCGATGGTTGTGGGATGAATGGAAGGCATCGGAAAAACCTTGGGTGGGTTCTGAAACCCCAAATGATGCCACCGACAAAGACCTAATAAACGCTGCTACTCGGGTCACCATCGGCGATGGTTCTAAAGCTTCCTCTTGGTCCTCCTCTTGGTTGGACGGTACTCCTCCGAAGTCCCTCGCTCCCTTGATTTTCAAAGCCTCGAGAAGGAAGAACCGGACAGTGCGGGATGCTTTGGAGGGTCAGAATTGGGTTGCTGACATTAATGTGGACTCTTTCACCTCGAGCACTTGGAGCAATATGTCCGTCTATGGGATCTCCGTCGACCATTCAGCTATCCCCCGACATTCTGGACTCCATTATCTAGAAAATGTTGCCCGATGACTGCTACTCAACCAGCTCCGCCTACAAGGCCCAGTTCCTGACCGCTTTGCCCTGCTCTTTTGGAAATCTCGTCTGGAAAACTTGGGCTCCCCCAAAATGTCGCTTTTTCGCGTGGCTCGTTGTTCAGAACCGCCTCTGGACCGTGGACCGTCTTGCCAAACAGGGATGGCCACACCAGCCTTCTTGTCACCTCTGCAGATGTGCCCCTGGGACGGCGCGACATATCCTTTTTGAATGCCGTTTCTCCAGAAGGATATGGTCTGGTGCGGTATCGGGGTTATCTTGTCCCGACCTTCTCTGTTGCCTTGGGTCGGGAAGACAAATGGTGTTAGAGTACTAGCATGCCATTGCCAAGACTCCTTCCTCTTCTCCCAAAGGTGTGCAATCCGCCATCATGCTTATCGCTTGGGAGATTTGGAAGGAGAGAAATGAGTGTGTCTTCAATAATAAATCTTCTTTGCCTTCGGTCATCACGCAGAAGATTAGGGACGAAGGAAAAGACTGGATTCTTGCTGGAGCTAAAAACCTTGCGGAGCTCGTGGGCTGACCCTTTTTCTTTTTTGGGGGGATTTTTCATTTCCCCTTTCTTTTGATATTCCTATTGGCGTCAGCCAGTCCTATGTTTGCTCCTCCTATATCTATATAAGGCAAAGGCTCTTTTTTTGCCCCATTTCAAAAAAATGAGATCCACCTTCATGATCTCCACCCCCGTCATCATGCTAGCGAGAGCCACTTATTTCGCCTTGGTCTTGGCATTGACGGCCTCGATCTCTAGCATCTTGGCTTGCTTTTTCGCTGCCATCTCAAACATCCTGACTTGCTTTTCCACCTCCATCTCAAGCCTCCTCCTTTGTTTCTCCATGAAGGCGTTCATTTGCTCTTCCTTGTCTTGTCGGCGCTTCTTCTCCCTTGAATCCTTCTTGTTCATCATGCCCTCCACAATTGTGATCAACGCGATCGACGCCGCACCACGTGTGTCCTCCTTCTTGGAGTTGGTCTATTCCCGTGGCTATGGCTTCTCACCCTTCCCAACCTCCTCCACGGCTTCCTTCCCCCACCCTCACCCCCATGCATTATGAGGGCGGCATATTGGAGCTTGAACTTCTCATCATCTTTAATGATCCTCCAACAATGAGAAAGGTTGAAGGACTTGTCTTCGTGTTGGACCTTGAATGCCACCAAATCTTGGAATGCCTACAAATGAATTAAACACAAGCATATTAGCAAATGAACATGAAAACAAACAAGGGTGTATGCATGCATACCATGTCTTGTATGATGATGCCACTAACGGGGCATGCCTTGATGCTCTCATAAGTGACACAAAACTTATTGCATTCTCGTTGGATCACCTTCCATCGCTTCGAAATGGACATCCACCCGAGTGTGCTTTGCATTTGGTATGACGGAAACTTCTTGTGTTCATGAAACTCACGATGGACACGAATCCAAAAGGTTGATGCCTTTCATTCGGTGCCGACATTGGGGTCTTGCCCAATGTCCCTTCAATACTCACAAAGGAGCTTGTCCTCGGTCGCCGTGTATGCCTTCGTCCATCTGCTCTTTCGCTTGGGCTGCACACCGGCGGCTTGGGCGGCGAGCTCGTCCTCGAACAAAGGCTACCCGTTGATGTCCACCTCATCCTCGTCCTTGAGGCCGTACTCATCCGGAAATACGTGGTCGAGCGGGAAGCCATCCAGGTCGAGGCCGACTCGATCTTGCACGAAGGCAGGTTGCATGCCAGCTTGGTCATAGGTCGACGGTGTGAACGGCCCGCCTCGGCCATCCTGGCTTTGGGTCTCTTTAGGATTGTAGCCAGCCGCAGCCACAGTGGCACCACCTGCGGTCACCGGAGCACCCTCGAAGATGATGCTATGCATGAAGCGGTTGGCCCTCTCGTCGTGGACGGTCGCCGACATTCGATCGAATAGGTTGCGAGCGCCGGAGAGCATGTCGGCTGGCATCTCCCGCGTGTGTTGCCGCTGCTTCAGCCCTTGGGTACGTCGTGTGCCTTTGGCCCTTTCTCTTTGCCGACTCCCTAGCCCGCCGAGGGAGTTCTGGATTAAGGGGTCCTCGGGCGGTCGGGTTATCCCTTATGGCCGACCGTATGGGTTGTATCATTGAAGACCAGATTGTGTGGCGTCTTCATAATCAAGATTGAAAGCTCTGAAGGCTAGGCGTGCACTCCAAGTCAAGAGGACTAGTTTGTCCCATCTATCCCCGACTAGGGTCGGTAACATGTAACCCTAGGAACCCTCATGCCTATATAAACCAGAGGTTCTTAGGGATATAGAGAGGCCATCTCATCTAGGGTTTTAGCTCATACAATCTTGAGGTAGATCAACTCTGTAACCATCATTCCCCATCAATATAATCAAGTAGGACGTAGGGTGTTACCTCCTCAAGAGGGCTCGAACCTGGGTAAATAGTGTCTCCCCTTCTCTCCTACACCCCATCGATTCTAGGTCTACTATTCAGGACCCCCTACCCGAGATCTGCCTGTTTTGACGCCGACATTGGTGCTTTCATTGAGAGTTCCACCGTTAGATCACTGGAAGGATCAATGGCTCGCCTGGTCATCACCGACGAATCTGCAACGAGGGCATCTTCGCCTCCGCACAAGTCCCCACGCTTGGTAGCATGGCGCCGCGCGCGGACTCAACCGGCCTTCTCATCCAGATCGGTGGTTTCGTCCATTGTCAGCAAATTAAGTTTGGAGACTTTGAATTCTCCGCCGACTTACGGGGCAACCTGTTCCCCTCCGAAGTCACAATTTCAACCGATGAAACTCAAAATCTCAAAGCCTCGACTCCGGGTCTCTTGTCCGGCCACGGCCTCGGTCCCCTCTCCGCCGAAGAGTTAGGCTTGAGCTCGGACCCGACCATTATGCCCGGATAGCAACCCGTTGCGGAAGCCATGGAGGTCAACTCCAAAAATCTCAAAAAGACCGATGAGGACAGCCTCTGGATGTTAAACGAGACGCTTGATCAGATCCAGTCACTCCAAATCTCGTATAACTGGAGCCTGCTCTCTGCAAAGATCGGCTCCGAAGTGGATTATGAAGAATTTTACGGCCCACCCACCACGCACTTGATCGCCACCGTCGGAGACCTAACCGACACATTGGACTATGCCTCTGTAGAGCTCGAGGACAAGGATGATGAGGCCTACTACCCCACGCCCATAAACACCGTACGGTGGACCACGATGTCTACCTATGACGTTTACATGGTAGACACGCCCCATGACACGGGCGACGTCACACCCAAGCAAAACGGCGAGAAGCCCGCGGAAGAGCCCTCAAAACGATGAAAGCCACGTAAGCATGCCAAGGAAAATAAGGGAAGGGTCTACGCACAAGCTACAGGGGAAAACACGACCCCAGAAGACCATGGCAACCCCAAAGCTCCTCAGCAACAACCAGAGGAACCGCCAACACCGATCTCGACGACCTCAACAATTCGGATGACGAAGATTACCTCCTCCCTCCCCCCTTCGAAGACGAAGACGACCTTGAAGCCGAAGACTTCGTAATCCCCGGAGACCCCGAAGGCCAGGAGCAGCTTCGACAGCGACTTGTAGCTACCGCTCAGAGCCTAAAAGCAAAGCAGCGGCAACTCTAGGATGAACAGGACACATTAACAGCAGGTGAACCAAAATCTTGGCGGCCGAAGAAGGATATGCCGCGGAGTGGCCAGATCAAAAGAAAACCTACTCGCATCGAGGCCCGCTCCCTTAGTTCGACGATGAGGCCCGAGAACAGGTGTCCCCCCGGCATACGGACTATGACCAGCCTGACCACCCACCTTAAGGGCGCGACACAGCGGTCGGAGAGAACGTGTATAGACCCGAGCCTCCCCGCAGAAAAGGGAAAGAACATATGCATCCGCGGGACAAACCTGCCCACGATATGTCAGATCAGGCCGCAACAGATCCATCTACGGATGCAAGAGGTACTCCCCCACTCGATGGGATGACGAACCACCTCGATTCTCTTATAAAAGCTGAGGCCGAGAACTATACCGGGCTCAACCAGGTGCCGATCTCCGGCACAGCATAGCCAGGATCAGCGGCGCCGCTCACCCATTGTGTTTCACGCATGAGGTCATGCATCACCCATTGCCGGAAGGGTTTGAACCCGTAAACAAAGAACAATACAACGGGACGACACACCCCGTTGTGTAGATAGAAGATTTTCTTCTCTACATCCATATGGCCAGAGGAGATGATCTCCATGCCATAAAATACTTGCACCTAAAACTCAAAGGACCGGCACGGCACATGCTAAACATCCTACCCGATGATTCCATTGGAAGCCGGGAAGACCTCGAGGAGGCTTTCCTATCTAACTTTTAGGGAACCTATGTTCGTCCACCAGATTCATCTGAGATAAGCAACATCGTTCAAAAGGCGGTACAATTGGCTAGAGAATTCTGGAGCTGGTTCCTCACCAAGAAGAATCAAATCATGGACTGTCCGGATGTCGAAGCAATAGCCTCTTTCAGGCATAACATCTGGGACGACTAGCTGGCCACACAGCTCAGCCAGGACAGGTCGAGAACCATGTCCGCTCTTACTTCCCTCATGACCCGCTTTTGTGCGGGTGAAGACAATTAGCTAGCTCGGCGTAACCACAATGTGGACGACCTCGAAACATCTAAAGTTCGGGATGGAAACGGCAAGCCCAGGAAAAACAAGAACAAATGCTGCCACCGTAACGGTGATGCCGATGACACAACAGTAAATGTTGGGTTCCTCAATTCAAAACCTGGTGAGCGCAAGAAACCCTTCAAAGGGAACAGGGATGGACCGACCCCATGGGATAAAATCATGGAACGGCCCTGCCAGATCCATGGCACCGAAGAAAAGCCCGCCACCCACACCAACCGCAATTGTTGGGTGTTTAAATAGGCTGGCAAGCTGGCCACCGATGAACAGAATAGGGGCCCACAAAGTGAAGACGACGAGGAGCCCTGCGGCCCGAACAATGGGGGCCAAAAACAGTTCCCTCGTGAGGTCAAAACTGTGAACATGATTTATGTCACTCATATACCCAAAAAGGAGAGGAAGCGAGCCCTTCCGGAGGCATACACCGTAGAGCCCATCACACCAAAATACAATCCATGGTCGGCCTGCCCGATCACTTTCAACCACAGGGATCATCCGACCAGTATCCGTCATGGAGGGTCATTCGCCCGGGTCCTTGACCCCATTGTAGATGTTATCACCTCACTAGAGTCCTCAAGGATGGAGGAAGTAGACTTAATCTAATCTATTCAGATATGGTGAAAAAGATGGGCATAGACCCATCATGAATCAAACCAAGTCGCACTAACTTTAAGGGAGTGATTCCAAGCGTCGAAGCCCGCTGCTTTGGCACAACAATACTCGAGGTTGTGTTCGGCTCACCCAACAAATTCCGCAGCGAAGACTTGATCTTCGACATCGTCCCCTTTCACATCGGCTACCACACACTGCTCGGCCGCACAACTTTTGCCCGCTTCAACATTGTGCCCCACTACGCCTACATGAAGCTCAAAATGCTCGAACCCAAGGGAGTCATCACTGTCAACAGCAATATAGAGCATTCTTGCCGGACCGAGGAGCACACGGACGCACTGGAAGCTAAGTGCCAACACAACAGCGAAACATCAAGCCACAGGACGACAATCAAGGCACGGAAGGAAGGCAAGCGAGCCCAAGCTAAATCAGATATGTCGGAGACCTCTTCGGTCAGAGTAAATAGGGATACACCTCCCAAGGAACTGCCGGAACAACTTCAAGGCATGTCCCTCGTAGACATAATTTCATCCTTAAAATTCCATGGGCAGCCGTGGGAGCAACCCGCTAGGGATCATGTGATCGGTTCAACCGAGCCATGGTCCAAAACACCTTATGGATAAAAAGCAAGGTATCATGAAGAACCCCAAGCGTCAAGCTTCTCCGTTTCATGAGCAGCTTCTCAAGACCCTCTACTCAAGGTCCGCATGCTGACATCAACTTCCTGCAAAGGATAGTACCCCCACCTCTAACAAGGGTAATAGATATAGTACGACCAAAAATTGGGCAGACGTCAAGCCGCCCATGGAAGGCCGCTGGGAAAAGGTTGCTTTAAAAACTTGTATCTCAAGAATCGATAGTTACATGTAACAGCTACCTTGGTGCCACGAGTTATAAAAATTCCTCGCCACCATTATTTCAAGTATTTTTGTATACACATATTTCATGCTCATTGATGCTGACAAGTCAAAACTACTTTGTATACATGCTAAAGTGCTATCGGCCAACAGACCCGGGGCTTGGATGGCAATACCACCCCGACTCCTTGAGCACTACACCGTCACAGCTTCTTGAGTGTCTGTTTCTCAGGTTTTGTGTTATATGCATTAGTTCTGAATTATATCTTCGGTCTATAGTTGGGTTGCGCTTCTCATGTGCTTACCTCCTTACGTTCCGCTAGTTAGGCTAAGGGGTAAAGGGAGAACCACTGCGATTGTATTACCAACTAGTCTGGCTAAAAATACCTCAGTGGAGAAAGCCAAAAACTGGCCATCATACTAAACGAGAACTGGTATGCAACCCGAGCTCAAAAATAAAAGCTGTTGGAGGTTATTCCATGTTACACGGAGGCTTCACTCCTTTACGGACCCTACGGTAGCTTTTTCTAAATTCGGGGTATCTGACTACCACCAAAAACCTGGAGGTTGTCGATCTTCCCCTAAATTTCAACTCCTAGGGCCAAGTGAAAGCGATAAACCCACATGTGTGATTGCCTCGTTTCCGTCGCACACTACCATGTTCGGGCACAAACTCATTGGCAAAGGGTAATAGTACAAACGATGAAACACCCCGAGTAGACTCTACCTGGGGGCTGAAGCCGATGACTGGTAACTTTTAGATTAAAACGGCCAAACGACAGGAGTCAAAATAATACACAAGTACATCCCATTCAAAGACTAGCATCATAAATTTAAATTGTTCGGGGGCACATGACAATACAATCACTCAAAGTGTACATCTTTTGAGCATTGGGCTTCTATAACCCGAGCACCCTCCGCCGCGGAGTGAAAATACAACTCGAGACGTCTGTGCTCCTTCCCGGCAGGCGGAGGTGCGGTTGCCATCGTCAGGGGCTTCATCCCCGGAAAATGCACCATGATCCTCGCAAAGGCCATCCGAGCTCACTCTATGCAGACGGAATGCTTCAGGACCTCGATCCGGGACACGACATCAACCAACTTCTGCACTAAGCCGAGGTAGCTTCTCGACAAGGGCTCGGTAGGCCACAGCTGGATCCAGAGATCCTTCATGGTCGGCTCCGCCATCCTATGCAGCTCCATGAGCTGTTTCATTTGATATCTCAGACTGGGTTTGGGCTCGGGAGTTCGAAACTGAGCCCAGAAAAGCCTCCGCTCAACATCTTCGTCATGGGTCGAGTAGTGCTTGGTTGCTTCCATCACACTATGCGGGAGGTCCATGAAGGGACCTCAGGAACACCATATCTGCATAAGAAGTACATACCTATTTCTACCAAAGGCACATTCCAATAAGTATAGCTTGCTATTTGCAGTCAGCTTGGCCTGGTGCACCTCTTCTTCAAAGAACCTTCGGTCTATCCGCTCTGATTTGAGCTCGGCGGACAACTTGGAGAGCTCAGTCATCTCCTCCTGGGATTTCTGCTCCAAGGCCTCACACTTAGAGCTGACCTCGTGCATCTCCTGTTGAACCTCCGCCACCCTGGCCTCATGCTTGCTGCTATCAACCTTGAGGGAGCTCAGCTCGGCAGCTACTTGTTCGGCTGCCACCTTGTGAGCAGCGGCCTCCTTCTTTGCCTGCTCGAGTTCGGCCTTTAGTTTTTTGAACTCTCTATCCTCGGCTGCTGACCAAATCGATATACGGGGTCAGATATTAAAAATCAGGACAATCCTTCTCTACTAAAGGGTAGTAATAATTTTTACATCACTTCTTGAAACTTACCCTGCTTTTCATCAAGCTGGACATTCACGCGGGAGAGTTCATCATCGGAAACCTTCAGTTTCTGGTTCAGCTAGGTTATCTCTAGAGAGTTGTCAATTGAAGGCTTCGCTCAGTCCGTTGTTAACGTACTGAATACTCTATAAAACCGCAACCATAAGGGTGCATTGTTATTTGGCAATGGAGGAGCCGATCAAGGCGTCCTCCATCATGGCCGGCCACCCAGCCATGGCATAATCTGCTAGGGGCGGCGCTGGAGGCGGCACCAAAGACACTAGAGCGTGATGGCTCCCAAAAGCTTTCTCAGGGAAAAGCTCACAGGGAATTTGGTTCCCCTCTCCACTTGCATGGAGGGAACGAACCCGTGGGTCCAGATGACCGAGGTATGGACCTCGGCCAGAATCTCCTATTCTTTGGTGCCTGGTGTATCAATACTAGCCGGGACCTCCCGGCCTTCGGAGGCTGGTGTATCAACTTTGACGAGGACCTCCCGGTCCTTGGCATTCGATGTACCCACCTCGGCCATCACCACGTCGGTGGTGGTCGGTGGGGCCTGATGGGACATGACCTCGGCTGCATTGTCCGTGGCCTAGGGAGGGGTATTGTGGGACGCGTTCCCGCTCTCCGCCGGTTCGGCGGGCAGCGAACCCTCCTCTCACACTTGGTCCGTCGGGAGATCTCAGACAGGGCTGTGACGGGAAACAACTCGTTTCTCATTATTAATAAAACCAGGTGTAATTCCGTTGAATTAAGAATTAGATTCCGTACCTTCGGGTTGGGGCTTGGCCCTAGGGGTTCGGTGAGGAATTGCCTCGAAGGCTCTGATCTCGTAATCGGGTCCTGTGCCAGCACCGAGAAGGGACACCTTGCTCTTGAAAGTTCTCTTCGGAGCCCGAGGAGGTAGCCCCTCCTCGCCCCCCTCTGGCGCCTCCCTCTTCCTTGCCTCAAGATAATCCTTCTCTTCCCCATCTTCTGCGTCCTCCCCCTCCTGGGTGGAGGAGGCATGGGTGTCGCCGGACTTGGTATCCGACGGACCACTCAAACGGAGACCCCCGCGGGTCTCCTTCTTCATATTGTCTAGCACAATGTACGGCGCCTCCACCAGCATCACGCTCAGCACAGGAGATCGGGGTTCCTTGGGCAGGGGAGCTGGGCCGCCCATGTTCTCGGCTAGGGCCCGCCAACCCTGCCAGGAGGAGAGATAGTAAGGCCTTCAATAAAATGAGAACTTCAAGTAAGTATAAGAGCTCGGACGTACCTCCAAAGGGGGGCTCTCGGCATCCAAGTCGGTGTCTTCGTCCTCGTCCGACAACTCCTGTTGCGGCTTGAGCAATATCTGCCACAAGTTCTCGTGGGTGGTGCGGTAGAACTTTTGCACCACTCATACGTCTCCAACGTATCTAAAATTTTTGATGGTTCCATGCTATTATCTTGTCAAACTTTGGATGTTTTGTATGCCTTTTATATTTTTTTGGGACTAACTTATTAACTCAGTGCCAAGTGCCAGTTCCTGTTTTTTCCGTGTTTTTGACCCTTTTCAAAGGAGGATTTTCAACGGTGTCCAAACGGAATAAAACTTCCGAAAAGGTTTTTTCCGGAACAGAAGATACGCACCACACTTGAGAACCAAAGCAGGGGCCAGCAGGGGACCCCACAAGCCCCCTAGGCGCGGCCAGGGGAGCTCGCGCCTAGCAGGCTTGTGGGCCCCCTATGGCACGTCTGCCTTACCTCTTCCGCCTATAAATTCAGAAAAATTCCAAAACTGAAGAAGAGATCCACGAAAATACTTTTCCACCGCCGCAAGCTTCTGTCTCCGCAAGATCCCATCTGGGGCACGTTCTGGTGCCCTGTCGGAGGGAGGATTCGCATACGGAGGGCTTCTTCATCAACACCATGACCTCTACGATGATGCGTGAGTAGTTCACCATAGACCTTCGGGTCCATAGCTAGTAGCTAGATGGCTTCTTCTCTCTCTTGGATCTTCAATACAAAGTTCTCCATGATCTTCATGGAGATCTATCCTATGTAATCTTCCTTTGCAGTGTGTTTGTCGAGATCTGATGAATTGTGGATTTATGATCAGATATTCTATGAATCTTATTTGAGTTTCTTCTGATCTCTCTTATGCATGATTTCATATCCTTGTAATTCTCTTCGAGTTATGGGTTTTGTTTGGCCAACTTGATCTATGATTCTTGCAATGGGATAAGTGCTTGGTTTTGGGTTCATAGCGTGCGGTGACCTCACCTAGTGACAGAAGGGGTAGCGAGGCACGCATTGTGTTGTTGCCATCAAGGGTAAAAAGATGGCGTTTTCATCATTGGTTTGAGTTTATCCCTCTACATCATGTCATCTTTCTTAAAGCGTTACTCTGTTCGTCATGAACTCAATACACTAGATGCATGCTGGATAGCGGTCAATGTGTGGAGTAATAGTAGTAGATGCAGAAAGTATTGGTCTACTTGTCTCGGACGTGATGCCTATATGTATGATCATTGCCTTAGATATCGTCATGACTTTGCGCGGTTCTATCAG